>NW_015168108.1:260203-298229 GCF_001447785.1 Gekko japonicus
CTTTCCCTCCCTTTCCTTCCTCCCCAGAGGAGGAGGGAAAGGAGCCCTCACCCAATTGAGGGAAGAGAAGCTTGGCTTTCTTTCTCTTCTCTGTGAAGCAGGAAGCAGGAGAGGAGACAGCTGGGCAAAAGTGAACTGCGATGCAGGAAGGAGACGAGAGCAAGTTGCTCACGGGCTGGATAGGAGTCCTACAGGGGCCAGTTCCAGCCCATAAGCCATATGTTTGATACCCCAGGGATAGAGTATTCTTACATACAGTTTTTATGCATGTAGGTGCTGTTCCATGTTTATTTTATTTTGTTTTCATTTATATCATTTTTTTCTCCCTGATCGGGATCCAAAGTGGTTTATCACATCTTCTTTCTTATATTTACAACAACAACCCTGTGAAGTGAGTAAGGTCAAGAGATTGTTATAAACCCATGGTCACCCAATGAGCTTCCATTGGCAGAATAGAGATTCAAACCCAGTTATCCTAGGTCCTATTCCAATATTAATTACTATGTCATGCCAGGTCTCTTATGCTCTGGCAAGCACAATTGGCAGGGAACCAAACCAGTGTATTTAGTAGCAAACGTGGCAGGACCGGCACCCTCATTTCTGCTCTCCCAACACACATATTTGATTGTCCTTAAATATGTAATCTGTACAGGGTTACATATGCAGCCCTGCACAGATACTGTTGTCTCGACTTGATTGGGAGTCAGAGTAAAAACCCCATGGAGGGTTCCTAAACACATTGCAAAGGCTGAACGCGCAAGCACTCTCTACAGGTCTTCCAGTGAATATCATAGGTTGGGTGCACAGGTATCTGCTCCTTTCCAAGTTCCTTCCTGCTACCCCCAGGGGACATCTGGAATGAGCTAGTGTTTGAGTACCAACTCTGTTCAAGTGCATTTCACCTTAGCTGCTAACTACTTTTGCATCTGTTGTATTATCAACTCAAAAGTAGAAGGAAATGTTAAAGGCAGAGTAACAAAAATAGTAGTAGTATCTAAATCAACACTTATTCTGCTGCTAAAACAGTAAAAGAAGGCCATTGCAGTTCTTCCCATTTTCTCAACAGACAAGATTTTATTTGTTTTGTTGTTCTGATCACCCACATTTCATCTTGGTGTTTTGAAGCCCTTTAGATATTTCAAGGATTCAGACTTCTGTTGCAGATGATGGCCTACAAAAATTGGATTAACACTTGGGTCAGGTTCAAAAGAAAAGTGTATGAATGTAATTGTTTTAACATATTTTATTTCAGTTGCCAGAGACACATGTGTTCCATTCATTCATAGGGTGTTGCACAACTGCAAAATGTGCTATTCCAAATAAGTCAGGTTTCTTTTCCGTAAAAATGCGATTTTATAGCATTTATAGCTTTAGAAAAAATGGCTTCCTATGTGTAGGTAGAGTCAGAACACAAAACAAATCTTACAAAAGTAGTTTAGGGCAGGAGGTGAGGCATTATAGCTGACTTACATAAATTCTTATTTACTATTAGGACCAGGTTTCATGTTCAAATGTGAACATTCTGGTGTGAAATTGTGATTTCAGGGTGCTGGGAAAGTTCTGGTAAATATTTCAGAAATGTTTATAGAAATTATGTTGCCGTTGTTCTTGACGACTCCAGTAAGCGTCTGCTTTTGTGTCTCCCCTCCCCCCATTTTCACCTTTGTCATCTATGCTTAATGAAATTTTAACACAGCTAAATCTGATTAGCTGTTTAATGATACCACTACCACTACTAAGCAGAGATCTACTCAGGTTCATTTTGAAAACTAAAAGAAATCAGAACAGTGGCCAATTCATGCCTTGGAGGTTCTCTCTGGAGTCTTGCTGCCAGTTACCCAGGAGGAGTGTCGGCTGAGGTCAAGGAACATGTGACCCAGTTCCTATCTGCAAGTCCATTAGCTGCCTTTTGCTTGTCAGAGAGGGATAAAATGTTTGCAAATATCAACCTCCCATTTTAGTTCAGTTCTGTCTACTTTAACTGCTTGCTGTCCTCTTTTAGTAGATATGTGAGTCTTCCTTGTCATTTTTTTTTACGTCCGGGTTTTTTAAATCCTAAATTTTAGATGCTGAACAGTTTATACTTTAACATACTTCATTGTAATTGAAAAATACATTGAATGTGCAGGATTTGGGCTTTGTTTGTCCCCTTGGGAGCAGAATATATCCTGGATGCATAACTTTGTTAATAGGTCATAATTCACCATAATAGGTCATCATTCACCACAATTCACTCTTGTAATGGCTGTATTGTTAAAATGTTTTCTGGGGATGCATTAGGCTTGCCAAGTCCCCCCAGGGGGTGGGGAAACCCCCGCCCCAGAGGCCCGTCACCCACCGGCGGCGGATCAGGCCCCAGGGGGGAACCCCACCTCCAAAGCACATGACGTGCCCGGCGTCAGCACGTCACCCGGAAGTGACGCGGCCACGCCGGGTGCGCCGGGGCCGCGGTCATCCGACTCCCGGACTGCGGCTGGAGTCCCCTGCTGTGAATACAGTGGGGACTTGGCAACCCTAGAATGCATTGACTAGTTCCGGTGAAAATACAGAAATGCATATATACGGTAGCCTGGCATATGTGATGCTGTGTAACTGTCAAGTGAGCCATATAAACCTATTTTATGTGGTACTGCAATTCTAAGTTAGCTTCCACCATGGTATCTCTGTTTTGAAAGCAATTATAGTCAGTAATGTTTGTCTGAGTTAGGATGTAATGGGGACTGTTTACAGTACTGCAAAAATGTAGTACTTTAATGTTAAAATTATTTATTTATATACTTCTGTTATACCCTGCTTTTCTCCCCAATGGGGACCCAACATGGCTTACAACATTTCTCCATTCTCCATTTTATCATCACGACAACCCTGTGAGGTAGGTTAGGCTGAGAGTGTGTGACTGGTCTCGCAGCAAGCTTCCAAGCCAGACTGGGGATTTGAACCTGGGTCTCCCAGATCCTAGTCTGACACTCTATCCAAATTGTCTAAGCAGGAGAATATTCAAACATTATTTTATTTATGTATTCATGTTTATGTATTTTTCAGCATATGTGCATACTTCTGAGGCAGCTTTATTCATTTTTACCTTTAAGTGAGCAATATTGCATTAATTGTGAATACATAAATCTGCTACCTATAAACTACTTTCTATAAAGGAACTTGCAGGTGGAATGAATTAAGAGCCAAATGCCAACAGGTGGAATTAATTAAAACTGGCCACATTGAGAACAATCCTAAGCAGGCCTATTCAGAATCCTTCTCAAGTCTACTCAGTGGGGCTTCCAGCAAAGTTACTAGAGGAAGGAGGATAACCTAACATATGAGCTAAGGAGACCAGTGTAGAATAGGTAGATATAATCCTTTCAGTATTGAGATGCTTTGGGAAACTGCCATGGACAGTTAGTCAAGAGGTCACACTGGTAGCAATCAGCTCCACTTGGAGCTTCATATGTACCCAAGTGCTATCAAGTTGCAAGGCGCTTTCAAGGTAAGCAAGAAGCAAAGGTAGTTTGCCATTGCCTTCCTCAGCAGAGTCATCCTTGGTGGTCTCCTATCCAAGTATAGACCTTGCTTAGCTTCCAAGATTTGACAAGATCAGGCTATACCATGCCACCTTCCCTCCCTCAACTTTGAGCCACATCTGATGAATGTGTCCCTTTTTCTTGTGAATGGAGCTATGTATGAGTGGAGGTATCAGTGGATCCCTCCTGCCTTGGTTTGGTAACACAGGCAACATTTCCACTCGTGAGCTTATCATTTTGATTGTGCAGTTATCTCCCAATTTAGCTTTCCTTAGTAATGGTATTTTCTAATAGCCACACTGCTCCTTCTGCCAAAGTTGTAAACAAAAGAGAGAGAGAGAAGTTACCCCTAGCCATTTCAACCAATTAATACTTAACAAGAACTGCCACCCAGAAGATGGGACAGCCAGGAAAGGTGAAGGGAGAATTTTCAGTTCAATAATTAATCAGAGCTAACATTCAAAATATCCTTGTGACTCCCAAAAAGAGTGATTAGCCAATGACCAGGGCATCCAATTGAATGTGCTGAGGGTATGCTGTGAATGACAGTTTTCTGGACAGGAATAGTACCCTGATGAGACTTCAGCTCTCACAAAATTTTAGGCACAAAATTTTGCTGCTGTGGTACAGTTTTGGCTTAGCCATAGACAATGAAGGGTCTTTTCACATTTGCATAAGAGAACTGAAGAACACTTAGTATTGAATCACTGAATATTCTCAAACAAGCATTACAAAGGGGGGGAATGGAAAATTTCTAATACTCTACCAGGGGTACTTTTGTAGCACAGAGTAATTTTGTCATCATTATTGATAAAACAAAGCTGTAGTAAAATGTCTCTTTCAGAATTCTAAAGCAGAAAATTATTTATTTAGAATCAAATATTCCATATACTCAGACATGTCAAGTACAAGAATCTAGGTTGGTGTTTATTCCATAATTCAGACTGCTGAAGAAATAACTAGGAATGTCATTTAAGATGGACTGCATTTTCTTAATGAATTGATTATATTTCAATATACAGTACGAACTTGTTTACCTGAGTAGTCCTGTGGGTAGGAAGGCATCTTTCATTGACTAGATAAACAGTCGATTTTCATTATAGAGATTTTTTCATTCATTGCATTAGAGTGTTTCAGGAATTTGTGTTCCAACTTTCTTCCCTTTTCTATATAGTTTCAGAACAAGAATATGCACATCTCTTGGCCACAGTTCTGCAACTCAGTTATATCCAAAAAATTACCAGGGCTGGCTCTGGGTAGAGAAGATTCAAAAGAGGTAGGGGCTAACTTTGGAAGTCTACTGATCGGAGAAGTAAGTCTGCTCCCTCTGAGCAATTCAATTCCATGTGTAGTTATTATGTCTAACAGCCTTTGATAGACCCATTTTCTATGCACATGTTTAATCCTTTATAAAGCCTTCAGTGGCAATGGCCATTGTAATAAATTCTACACATTAATTATTTTGAATTGCATGAAATAAATAAAATACTTATCCAATAGATCTCCCTACCTGATAGTTGAAGAAAAGAATTACTGGTACTATTCCCCTGTCATTGGCAAGACTTGACCATGCATTAGGGGCTAGGAAGATACCTTCTACAGAGACTCCCAATAGCTTTAAATTTTTATATTGTGCACTCTAAAGCTCATAGACATCATAAAGTTTTTTGCCTTGTTCAAAGCATGCACAGGAGAAGCTAGGCTGGACTGGTTTGGAAAACTTAGTTTCAAATGAATAATGTAGAAGCTTTAATGTAGAGCTTTGATAGAATATCATCTGCTAAGAATTTATTGCTAATGTATTTTATAACATGCTTCAAAGTGATTTTTAAAGCAAGGGACTTTGAGTGGGGTAAGGTGTAGCAGCTGCCCTATTTTATGTGCTGATTTTGTGCCAATATATCAAATCTACATATGTATATTTTCTCCAGTCCTTTTGGGAAGAGGGGGGCTATTCTGATTGTATTGAAAACCTTCTCTCCCCTTTTTGTGTTCTCAGAATCAAAATCAAGAAAACAAGCATAATAAATACAGGCAAATTTAACAGCTATCATATCTGTGTGTCAGAAAATTAATTATGCAGAAAAAATGAGTATAGAGAATTTTGGGGGGGTCTGCTTTAAATTTGGCGGTAGTCCAATGAGATTCAGGTAGGGTTTCCAAGTCTGATTTTCGCCGCAGCAGGGGACTCCCGGCTGGCGGCTGGAGTGCGCGCGCGCATGCCGCATTTACCATAGAGTTTTCCCTCGGATGACCGTGGCCCCACCCCAGCGCGCTTGGCGTGGTCGCGTCACTTCCGGGTGACGTGCACGTTGGGGTGGGGTTCCCCCCGGGGCCTGATCCGCCAGCGGCGGGGAACGGGCCTCTGGGGCGGGGGTTTCCCCACAGCCTGGGGGGACTTGGCAAGCCTAGATTCAGGGCAGACAAAAATAGCCTTACAGATAACTATCATAGTATTGTACATATTAATTGCATTAAAACTCCAGGAATCCATTGTGGACTTCAATATTACAAAAATTTATTTAGTAGTGCAGTCTCATTCTGAGTTACACCCTTCTAAGTCTGTTGAGCCAAAAAGGTGCAAGGAAGCATCTATTACAAAGGCCTGGCAGGATGATCCGTGTGCACATCCATTAATCTAGATTACTGAAAGTACAGTGTGTATAATGAAGATGCTCCATGTGACTCAAGCAACCAACCCAAGCCACATACCGCTGGGTAAACATAAGAAGAGCCCTGCTGGATCAAACCAGTGGTCCGTCTAGTCCAGTTTCCTGGCTCACACAGTGGCCAATCATTTCTTCTGGAGGACCAACAGCAGGGCATAGAGGCTGAGACCTTCCCCTGATGTTGCCTCCCAGGACTGGATTTATTTATTTATTTATGACATTTATACCCCGCCCTCCCCGCGAACGGGCTCAGGGCGGCTGACTGCCTCTGAACATGTAAGTTCCCCTCAGTCAACATGGTTAATAGACATTGATAGACCTACCTGACAGTAAGGGAAACCTTCAGGGTCATTTATCTGCCTAACATGCAGGAAAAATCCTAATTTAAATATTTTCAACCCTTATATACACTCAGTGAGTCCTCTGCCACATGTTTACATTTATGGTGTTGTATTCTAAGCACTAAGCACCCTCAGTCATAAAAATGCTCTTCCTAAATGTGTATATTTCTAAATGGAGAAACAGCATTATTGGTACAATACCCTTGAAAGATCAAGGAAAAACATGATAATGTATATGAATTCCACAAGCATTTCTTCACATAGTTTGTAACTAGGGAAGGGCAGGAACAGAATTACAAACCAAATTCCGTGATGAACCAGGCCAGTTCATGCGATCGTGAACTCTGATTCATGCAATCACACTGTTCACAAACTGCCCACCAGCAGCCATGGTTTTTGCAGTAGTTCATTTAGTTCATAAGGGTTCGTGGGTCAGAGGTGCTGGTGCCCAAGATAACAGTCGGAAACCCTTTAAGTCCATGCCACTGCGGTGCAATGTGAGTGATCTCAGAAGGCATTTAAATGCCTTCTGAGTCCACTTGTGAAAGTCGCCACAATTTTTTTTTGGGGGGGGAGCGAAAGGCATCAGTGAACTGGCTTGCATCTAATAGATCCCCCCCCCGAAGAAGCATTTAATGTGATGCAAGTGAGCTAGGAGGCATTTAAATGCAAGCCAGTTCAGCAATCCCTTTTGTTGTCCCCCCCCCCCCAATCGCTCATAAGCTGCATAAACCTCACAAACCCAAACTGGTTCAGCAAATGGAATTGTTTGTGGGGGTTCACAAACCATGACTCATGCCCATTCCTGTTTGTAACCATAAGTATACCACCTGTCACTTATATCTAAGGGCCCATTCCACTTAAAAGCCAACCCCAAAATTAAATCCCATTAACATTTGGAGAACATATAATGTATAATGTAGATCTTCCAACTGTAGATAAATTCCTCCTGTAAGATGGAAAATCTTCATGATAAAAGATGCTACACTTTAGAACACTTGTATGGATGAAATATAATATCTTGTGGATGGTATAGGTTGCATCTTCTAGTGTGGGAGCTAGAACACTGTAGCACAGAAAAGATTCATACACTTATCTATTTGCAGGAAAGGCCCTGTAGTGCAGCCCTAAATAAGAGTTACATGCTTCTAAGTCTATTGAAGTCAGTGGCTAAGAAGAGTATAACTCTGCATAAGATGGCACTGCTGGTCATCCTGAGATTCAGAAAGAACTTTCACCGCTGTGTGTACAGTGTTATACAGGGCTTACATTTTATAGGTTTAGATATGGGGTAAATTGTGGGAGCAGTCACTTGACTTTTAAAAAAATGCCTGATTGCTGTTTCTGTCTGATCTCATCAGCATCACTGGCAGCTAAGCTACTCACAAAGCTTGCTTCTGTGTGTTTATGGATGTCCCTTAGAACAAGTTGGGATGTTTTCTGAAATAGATATCTAACACCTTTTAAAATATTAAATCAGCTTGTTGTTGTGACAAGCTAAAGCAGGAAGGAAACTCTAAAAGCCAGGCCATGAAAGCTCATGGGAAGCAATGGAGTTTCTTTGACTTCCAAGCAAGTATCTCATTTGATATAAAGCAGTGGGGGCGCAGAACTTAAATCCGAAATGGACTCAGAAGTGTCTCAGATGGCACTGTGCCTAATACTGAAGTAAATGGAACAGCTTTTGGTTGTACTGAACTCCATGCCCACTTTGGAGCTCCCAACATGCACCCCAGAACTGTTCAGCTGGAGTTACTGTCCCTGTCTGTAAACTGCTACAGAGGCAAAAATTAAATAATAATATTGATGCCATCCCCTGCCTCTTTTCATCTGCTGATTAAAAAAAATTGTTTGCATAGGGGGAGAAAGAAACTGTGTTGGTTCTTAAGTAAAGAGAAAAAGTTTACATAAATTACCGTATTCACACATACAGTTAAATGCTGTGCATTAGGTGCCTCTCGGTGCAATCCAAAAAAGAATTACACCCTTCTAAATCTTATGAAGTCAGTGGTCATAACAGGGTATATCTCTGCTCAGGATTGCATTGTACATTATCCATCTCCCTCAATAATATTCTGCGGATGATTCGAACTACTGTCCCCCCCCCCGGGCACTTATCGCATGCAAAAGCTGATACTACAATGTCATTATTTGGTAGCCCGTAGTTGGGTTTAAATTTGGTCTTTCATTTTCATGCTTGGCAATATTTGGCACAATGAGAGGTCAATGAGCAATGGTGTTTAGTATTTCAGTGTGTATGGTAAATTATATGCATTGGTAGTTAGGATTTGAGAAATACTATGTAATAGCAGCTGGTGTGTAGGTTTTTACCATTTCACAGTCAATGTGTAATTGTATTTTCCATTGGCATTCACTAGCAATTTGGAATTCAATAATCAGGTAGTTGGCAAAAATTATAGCTGAAAATTCAATGCCCCCTCTAAGCTGTAGAGTCTTGTGAACAAAAATTCTACTTTGTGAGGTACTGGCATTAAAGTTTTGAGTGAGCAAATTTGGCTACTGCATAAATTAGTTTGCTCTGGAGCCATCCTTCCTGAGCTAAGACAAAAATGTGTGAGCTAGCTCAAACTAACTCAGAGAGAAACCTGGCTGAAATGCAGTGAGTTTAATATTGATTTAAAATTTGATAGGATGTGGCAAACAGTATAGCCTAACAACAAGTCCGTAGCAATCAGATTTTAAATTTTGAGGGTTTGTGAGGAAATTTTTTAAAAATTCAGCTCTAACTGAACTGAATATCTTCACTTTCATCTTTGGTTTCTTAACATGCAGCTAAAGTACTGAAGTTCGACCCCAGTATTTGAAATGCTGAACCCTCTTCTATCAAACACCCAGCAGGTGTGGATTACAGAATAGAGTATTAAGATGCCTTAATCATTGGCAAATATTGTTTTGTGAATTATAAGCTATTGTCCAGGATGCACAATGCCTCCAATCAGCATAAATCCTGCTGCCCTTTCTCTTGTTATCCTTAACCACTGATCCTATCCATCGTGAACACTAATAATTTTAACCAGTATATGAAGCCAAGTTTGAAACAGATTAAGCACAGTTAGCATTTGTGTAGATGTGACAAGGTTAAGAGTGACAGGTGAAAAGAGGGGATAGTAGAGCAGGGAAGATAGGGCAGGTGCATATGCTGATGGTTGACTCAGAATGTGCAAGCTGTGCTCTGCAACAGAACCACTGTGACATCTGCACTGGGCCAATATTGGAAAAATCCTTTCTAACAAAGAGAACAGAAGCACCAGGTGTGGAAAATAGTTCATTGCCAAGCTGCTTACTGATATGTATGCTTCAAACGTGTAAGTTCCAAAACATGTAAGTTCCAACATGTAAGTTCCAAAACAAAAACATTTTTTAGGGTTGCCAGGTCAGCAGCCCAGAATTTGTTTTTGTGGGGTTTTTTGTGGGGGTTCCCTTTAGGTTTCCCAACACAGCTGAAGAGACAGCACAGACAGCGCATTCCATGCATCATCAGGTTGTTGCTGACTGGCCAGCTGCAGTACACCCATATGGAGCTGAGTGGCAATGTCCACTGCCTGTGCTGTCACCTTGTGTCTCCTGCCTGTAAGGATGTAGTGTCCCTTTTACTCAGCTTTGCTCTGTGGTGGCAATTAAATGCCACCTTCTGCCCCATCTGACTGGCTGCCTGTTTGAATGACTTAGGATTCTTAAAACAAAGATCTAGATTGTCAGTCTTGTCAATCTACTTTAAATGCAAGTATATAGACTTATTTAATGACAGTATGATCACAGCATTCTGCTGCAGTGAGCTTGACACATGGAAACTGCTTAGCTCCAAGCCTGTCTGTAACCTATAAAAAAGTATTTAAAGGCCTTTGCAGGGTTGTGGGTATCTGAAAGATTACTAATGCATCCTCCACATTCTGTAGACATAGAATAGAATCTAAATTTTCAGGAGCGTGAAATTTCTCATCTTCTATACATAATTTCAAACAATTTAAAAATAGCTGAAATAAAATGCATGCCAAAAGGCATCCTCAGCAGAATGCTGACTCCATTGTAATACTGACACTGTTCTTGATATATTTTAGAAAAATCTATTTGAAGTTCTGGTATATTAACTGCTGTTGTAACCAGTGTTCCCTCTAAGCTGATTTAGTGTGAGCTAGCTCACAGGTTTTTAGCCTCTGGCTCACACATTTGCGTCTTCGCTCAGGAAGGAGGGCTCCAGAGCAAACTAATTTATGCAGCAGCCAAATCTCCTGCTCACAACGTTAATGCCAGTAGCTCACAGAGTAGAATTTTTGCTCACAGAGCTCCATAGCTTAGAGGGAACATTGGTTGTAACTGGTGTTCCCTCTAAGCTAAGTTAGTGTGAGCTAGCTCACAGTTTTTTAGCCTCTGGCTCACACATTTTTGTCTGAGCTCAGGAAGAATGGCTAGAGCAAATTAATTCGTGCAGTAGCCAAAGCTCTCACTCACAACTTTAATGCCAGTAGCTCACAAAGTAGATTTTTTGCTCACAAGATTCGACAGCACAGAGGGAGCATTGGTTGTAACCTATCTGTATCATTCCTAGTAATTTCTACTATACTCATATTTCTCTCATTTTGGTAGGAACTATTGTTGCTACTTCTCGATCTGAGAGTGCAACCTTCACTCAGGAAGGTACAAAAAGGGGGGGAAAGGGAAGGAAATGCTTATTGAATGTGTCTTAAAAAAAAAAAGCAATATGTGTAATGCCGAACCTTGTCTCAGATTGTGGATCACAAAATCTGCACAATGAGCGCTTGGTCAATGAAGGGGAATAAAATCAAGCAGGTTAACAGATTTACCTACTTTCGGGTCTCATTTCAGGAGACTGGATCTAAGGAAGCACATGTAATCTGGGGGTAGAGTCCTCTGAGAGAGCAACATATGCAGTTTTGAGATTCTTTCACTCTAAAAGGGGATCCGATGTACCTGATGTGCTGAAGCTTTTCCAAGCTAAAGTAATAACTCAACTTCTTTATGGTGCTCTTTTAGGTATTTCAGCAGCTAGTCTGCATTCTTTTGGAAAAAATGCAATCTAAATTTCTTTGTGCCTTTCTTCAGGTCCCTCCTGGTGTATCTAACTCTGTCCTTCCATTAGAAGCAGGAGAAATGAGAATTAAGGTGAAAATCCTGTTGGCCTCTGCCTTTCAATGGCTTAGGATACACAGAAATCCAAAAGGCCTTCTTCCCTTAATAACACCAGATCTCCAACAGCCAAGATGGTTGCATTTAGTTGAGGACAGGTTCTGATTAGAAAGAATGGGCCTATAATCTAGCAAAGAGTTTGTGACAAGATTTAATGAGAACTCCAAACTTTATGGCCCCTGAGAAATTTAGATACTCTATGACACTGGCCCAATATCTTAAAACTTTAGCTTTTCCTCCCCACAGGAGGGCTTTTACCCTGGCTAAATGTGATGATATGCCATCAATGGTATTAGTATATAAGAAAATCTCATATACTAAAAGGATCTATCCCTGCTCCCTAGGTGAGGTGGAAACATTGGGACACGTTTTTATCCTCTGTCCTTTTTATAAAGAAATTAGAGGTAATACAATCCTTCCTCTTTTGGATGGACTAGCAATGCTGATGGATGAGGCAAGTCTGGAGAAACTATTGATTGATAAAATTTAAGCTATGCCCAAGCGATCAAAGTGTGCAGCAAACAATAGACCTGTTCAATAGGAATTCTCCTTCCCTGTTTTGATTTAATATTTTTAGAATAATATAATTTCAGAATAATTTCTGAAATATGATGATTGGTAAATTTTATCTATGAAGTATGACAATCTGTATATCTTAATTGTTTTTTTTTCTTTAAGCTATTATCTTTTATATTATACTAGGAATAAGGTCCGTTGTGGAAATAAATACAACGAGCTCTAGAAAGAGGCTCTGGGCGGGTGCCCCAGTCTTGGGCACTCAGTGTCAATTGGCTGTGGTGACCTCAGCAGGGTATAATGACACCGAGTCCACCATTTTCTCCAGAGGAACTGATCTCTGCTACCTGAAGAGCAGTTGTAATTTTGAGTGGTCTCCAGTCCACACCTGGAGATTGGCAACAATGGTTCCCCAGGAGGGAATGGCTGGTTTGGATGGTGGAGTCTATGGTATTGTACGTGTCTGTGGTCCCACCCCTCCTCAAACCCCACCCTCTCCAGGCTCCACCCGTCAAATCTCCAGGAATGAGTCTATTGCATTGTACCTGTCTGAACCCTCCTGAACAAATATATACAAGGGGGACCAGCAATTCAAAGCAGTACAATAATAATGATGAAAAATTGCTGTGAGTTCACAAATCACAATGAATAGACAATATCCAACATCCGTAAAGCACATAGGCTAACAAGTTTTAACAGCACAAGGGCTAACAAATTCTAAATTCGGACAACAAGTCTTGCTTTACGGATGTTGGATAAGATTGATATCACAGCTAAACACAATAAGACAACCAGAGAACTGAATTTGGTTGAAAAAGAGTTGTCTCGAAACGAACAACCACTCGAGATGTTCGTATCGCTCACCTTCCGTATTTGACGTCCTGTGTTCTGAAAACATAGAAATTATAAACATCATCAAGCGTCAATTCTGTACTAGTTATTATTGTCTATTCATTGTGATTTGTGAACCCTCCTGAAACCACACTCTCTCCAGGCTCCATCCCTCAAATCTCCAGGAATTTCCCACCTGGAGTTGGCAACCTTATCTCTTTCCCAGCCAATCATCAACCAACCTTTATTTTCCCCTCACTCTTCAGCTTTCCACCCCCCACCTGCAGTCTCTACCGTGCTTTGAAGCCCTGACTGCTACATCACATTGGCTGTCATACAGGGGCCATCTCAGCAGGATATAAGGACACAGAGTCCATCGTTTTTTCCAGGGGAACTGATGTCTGCTATCTGGAAAGCAGTTGTAATTCTGAGTGATCTTCAGCCCTCACCTGGAGATTGGCAACAATGGTTTCCCCCAACAGGCACTAAGGGGAAATGTATTTTACCTCAGAACAGCAACAGCAAACTGTTTAGAATGTTAGAGGCAAAGGCCAATGAGGCCGCATATGCAAACAGCTTCTGTGTTCCGAGGCAAAGGCCAATCAGGCCACATATGGAAATTACCTCTGTGTTCTGACTGGCTATGGAGGGGAGAGGAACAGCAAACTGTTTAGAATGCTGGAGGCAAGACTCAGGCAATGCAGCCAGTGGATAGGGAGACCCTCAGGGAGCCAACTGATTTGGGAGCATGTTGGAATGTTCAGGGGAGTCCATGACCAAAACAGAATTATATGTAAGGAAAGATTTTTATATTGTACTATGTTTGAATATGGTTGTTGACCATACTAAATAAATAAACTGGTTAGTTAGATCAACAAAAATCCAACAAATATGTACCCTCTTGGACACACACCTTAACATGGTGAGGGGCTTTGTGTGTGTCAGAAAAGCTGAGAACAATACTGTAAGGAGTTGGGAGTCTGTCCAGAGGCTAAACTCCTAGCAGAGTCACTGAAGGCAAAATGGTCACAGCTGAGACATCAGATTAAGAGACATCAACAGCCACATCAGCAGAAGAGAATGGACGGTTCCAGTGGTGATGGGGGCAGCAGCAGTAATGGAAGGGGACACTGGCAGAGGAACTTTTGTATGTGTGTGTGTATGTATGTATGTATGTATGTATGTATGTATGTATGTATGTATTTATTTATTTGATTTATACCCCGCCCTCACCACAAGCAGGCTCAGGGCACTTACAGTAATTGGTACCCTGTAGACAACAGCAGTGCCACTTCAGCTAACTCTGGTTAGTTGCACAGAAGAAGCCATGGTAAACCACTTCTAATCAGCTCTTACCTTGAAAAACCTGTGATGAAATGGGTGTGTCACAGGCCTGTAAGCAGATTTTTTTGGCTTGTGGAACATTTTTTTCTGGTGGGGCCAGGGATGGAGTCCGGTGCAGGGGTGGTTTCCTGTCCTGTTGTTGGTCCCATGTTCAAAACAGGTTAAAAAATCCTGCTGTTCTCTCCAGAGCAGACCAACCCCATCATTTCTGTTATTTAAGAAAACCAGGGAGATTGGTAAAATAGTCAGGAACGCTCCGCCCAAGAGTATAAAAATATAAAGCCTTGTGTTACTGAATTGATAACTGAAATCAGGGGAGAAAATTACAGATACAAGATTCTTGGATCTCTTTATAGTGGCCCTGAGCTGATAAATCACTAATTTCAAAATGGGGAGGAATCCTGCCAGTTTCTCATGAGCAGACAAACCTACCCCCATCATTGTTTCTGTTATTTAAGAAAGCCTGTTCCTAACATCCCTTCCTCAGTCTGATGGGCCTACCAGGCATGGTTGTGTTATTGGTTTTGTTTCTTTTGAAGGGGAATTGATGTGTTGTGGGTGAGGACCAGTGTTCCCTCTAAGCTGAGTTAGTGTGAGCTAGCTCACAGTTTTTTAGCCTCCAGCTCACAGATTTTTTTCTTAGCTCAGGAAGGATGGCTCCAGATCAAACTAATTTATGCAGTAGCCAAATCGCTGGCTCACAGCTTTAATGCCAGTTGCTCACAAAGTAGAATTTTTGCTCACAAGACTCCACAGCTTAGAGGGAACATTGGTGAGGACTAATAAAACACAAAAGAAAATAAAATTTGTTGGAAAACTTGTCAAGCTGTGGATTCTGCCCCCTTTCTTTTTAATTTATTTTTAAATGATTTAGCTTTGTATCTGGACCCATTAACAGTCACCCACCTAGATGTGAAGGCCCGGAAAAAACCCGGAAAAAACCCGGAAAAAAACGTTTTTTTTCCGTTTTTTTCCCTGAAGCTTTTTTTTTTCCCGAAAAATTGGAAAAATTGAAAAAAGAAAAGAAAAGAAATTGATTATGGAATGTTTTATTTTAACATGATAAATAAAATATTTTAAGACAAGGTGTTCAAATATTTTCCAAATCATTTCTAAAATATATAATGGTATCAGATTGATCTAATTTCTGTGCACTGAGGACAAGCAAGTCCTAGGTTACAAACTGAACTCTCCAATGCAAGAACAAGATGCATTTCTTCCTTTAGGAGGTGCGATTGTCAGAAGAAAATAAAAAGGTTTCAGTTTTGTTTTTGCATGTGGATGGGTATTCTATTTGTAATAATTGTTTGGATACACTATATTTTTAATATACTAGTTGTGATAATTTCATGCCAAATAAAAATGTCCATAGTCATATTTTATGTTCCTAAAGTAACAGAATGACTTTCAATCTAGAAAAGACAAAAGAAATGCTAATGTAGCATTTTTTTCAATTTTTCCGAAAATTTCCGTTTTCCCCCGAAAAAAAAACGGGGTTTTTTCCGAGCTTCAAAATTTCCGGAAATTTTACATCTGAAGTTGAACAGGTCAAAACTTTCAAATACTTAGGAGTAACATTTCAGTACAACCTAAATTGGACAAAACAGAGAATTAGACCAGTTTCTCAAGCAATTTTTGTTTATCATGGAAATCAACATATCCCTTCAGCAATAAAAAATTACGAAACTAAAGTGCTTTCCCAAGTACTCTTTGGTTGCCCAGTATGGATAAAGGCACTTAACATCAAGTTTGAGCACATTCAAGCAGACTTCTTTCGCCAACTCTTAGGTGTCCCGTGTGTGCCACACTCGGCTTTATGCCTAGAATTGGGCCAATGTCTTATTCAAACAAAAGTTGGCTACTAACCTTTAAATATTGGCTCAAAATTCATTTTAGAGCCTCTCCAAACTCTCTAATTTCACACTTTAAAATGATATACACAGTCCCCTCTGGTTTTCAAAAATAGAAGAAAAAATCCATCCAATAGGCTTTTTGACTGATTACTTTCTCCAAATGGATGAAACCTCAATTTTTCGATCTAGTAGACAAAGACTATACATAATTTCCGTCCTTCACATCCACATATTTATTCACAAGTTCATCTTAACCTCTCAACCCAACATGGCCAAATGGCCCATTATTTACATAATCTCAGCCTTCCTTCCCATCGTAGAGCCTTTACGTTGGCTCGGCTAAACGTCTTTCCCTCAAACATGTTGTGGGGTTGATTTAACAACATCCCCCCCACAGGAAAGACTCTGCAAATGTTCCAGCATGGCCCCAGATTCAATCTTCCATATTAATCTGGACTGCCAGCTGCGCACATCCTCACGTATGAAACTTTTACCCCTTTGGCCACACTTATTTACTAATAATCTTAAAAATGTTCAGTATTTTCTTAATGATGTTAATACTGATACTACAATTATGGTTGCAAAATTCTTAACAGAATCAGCCACACTTAGATACAGTCTTTTTACATAGTATGCATATTTTATTGTCTAAATTTACTTACTGGAATTAAATGTATTTTGTTAAATGTATTTATTATATGTATTTATTATATACTATTATGCCATTAAAGGTATCTGAATCTACTGATTGCATGAACCAGGTTCTAGATCAAATCAAACCTGCACTCCCTGTAGAAATGACCAAACTAGGCTATCGTACTTTGGTCACATATGAGTAGACATGAGTCACTGGAAAAGACAATAATGCTAGGCAAAGTTGAAGGCAACGGGAAGTGAGGAAGACCCAACTTGAGATAAATTGATTCAATAAATGAAGCCACAGTTCTCAGTTTACAAGACTTGAGCAAGGCTGTTAATAATAGGACATTTTGGAGGTCTATTGGAAACCACGTAAGACACATAAACACAGAAAAAAGTGGGAGGTTTTTTGAAAACAATCTGGCAGTGCAAGTGACTCAGAAAACTGAATCACACAACTCTACATTGTGAGATTTCAGTCTCCATTTTCAGGTTTACTCGTAACTCCATTCCGAGTGTTGAAAAGAACCCATCGTAACTGCTGTCTGGAAAATGAGAAATAAGGCAGCATCAGTGGGGGAGGGGGGTCAAGGGAAGAGCAGCAAAGAGAGTGGAAGTGAATTGGAGACAGACGGAGGAAGAAACAGCAAAGGAACGAGGAGGTGGTAGCAGATGATTAGGCAGACATCCCAGTTGAAGAGAGGCAGTGGTAGGGTGGAGGCAGCAGCACCAGAGGCAGGCAGTAATAAAGAGACAACAGTGGAAGATGAGGATGAGAATGTCATGAGCAGGTAAAACAGAACAGAAACAGGAGAAGGAGAAGGAAGCATGGGCCACTGAGAACTGGTGGGATTTCTCCTCCGCCTTTCCTTGCAGTTTCCTAATGCAATCCAATAATTTTGCTCTGAAGATATATAGAGGAAGATGTAAAAAACACAAATAAATAAATTTTATCCTATTGTATTCCAGTTTAAGATTGTACAATAACTTGCCTGGATAGTCAGAAATTGAACATGAGCGGCATTTATTTCTGTCATTTGAAAAAAAAATGAAAATGGTTTAGAAATTTTCCTTAGTGCTTTAATTTCTTTATGTTTTGTGTATTACAAATGTGTTTATCTCTCTACTATAGAGGGAAGCAGATACTCTTTGTATACAGAATACAGAATACCCTATTCTGTACTGGAATAATTGTTTCTTGAAGAAGTAGATGTTTTCAAATTTAAAAAAAATCTAAATGACAAGTTTTAAACCTATATGAAGTTGATATATAAAGATTTATATATATAGCCTATAAACATTGAGTTTTCAATGTCTGTCTCTTCTGTAAAAGCTCTGTAGTCTCATTTTTTAGCATTAAAAATTGGCCAGTGCACACTTCAGTTGTATTAACAATACTTACTTTTTAATTACTGTTTTTGCTACAAAAGTCTTAAACGGTGAGTGTAGTAAGAATAGCCATGTATTATTAAAACTCAGTTTAGAAATCTGAAATTAGATTAATATTAATTGCTACATTAGCTTACACATCTATTCTTCTGTGAGAACTGTACCGTTTACCTACATGTGCCTTAAAACACATAAGCTCAACTTCTGGTAGGCCATTAGAATATGCCTGTCTGCAGAATCCCCAGTCTTTCTGGGGCCTGGCTCACCTTTCCGTAAGCTTGGTTTTCCTACATGTGTTGACCAAATGGTGAGCACACTTGTACAAGCCCTCCCAGAAAATAGACTTCCATTCCAGAATATTTACATGGTATGCCTTCTGTTTACAATGGGGTTCTTCAAGTGCCACCACCTTTTGAGGTAAAATTGACCACAACTAGGAACAGACTTTTCCAGTAGCTGATCCTTATTTTCCAATTGCAGTTCCAATGTATATGAGGTCTGCTCTGTTGACCATAAGGACTGTTAATTCAGTCCCTTTAAGCAGGAGGCCTCTGTTCCTACGTGTTTTTATCACTCTAGTGGGTAACACTACTGCCAACGGGCACAACCCCCAAAATGTTACTGATACGAATTAAGTGGTTTATTGGAAGGCACTATTGCACAGTTGGGAAGGGAAATTGAGGGTCCTGATCCCCTCAGTGGGAAATTCCTGTATTGATCACACTTGGGAGTAAAAGCCCCTCCAGGGAGTTGGGAATCACCTAGGAGGGAAGGGCAGAACAGGGCTTGCAGGTCAGCGAGGGCACATTCTACCACATCATCTATAATCCATTCTGAAGGATATCCCATAGTTTTAGCTGCAACCATATATATCTTTCTGATGGTTTTGTATCCATCCCTTTTCATATGTATTGATATATCATCTGATTCAGTTTGCTGTTTTCTTTCATAATCAGATGATATATCAATACATATGAAAAGGGATGGATACAAAACCATCAGAAAGATATATATGGTTGCAGCTAAAACTATGGGATATCCTTCAGAATGGATTATAGATGATGTGGTAGAATGTGCCCTCGCTGACCTGCAAGCCCTGTTCTGCCCTTCCCTCCTAGGTGATTCCCAACTCTCTGGAGGGGCTTTTCCTTTTACTCCCAAGTGTGATCAATACAGGAATTTCCCACTGAGGGGATCAGGACCCTCAATTTCCCTTCCCAACTCAGAGGTCTCCCTTCTATGTCTCCCAGTAGCCCAGCACCTGGCTACCACAGGGACAGTTTATTGCTTTGTGTGCCCCTGGGGGAATAGCCAGTCGTCAACTGCTTGCTTTCCCCCTCTCCTAGGGCTCCCATTTTAAAATAGCATGCCCAAAACAATAAACCCTTAAGTGGTACAGAGAACCACTGTCAGAATTAATAGTTATAAGCAGCTTCCTGAAGCTTATCTAAGCATTTTACACCTCCACTTCTATTCCCTGCTTGGAGGGTGTGTGTGTGAACTGTTCATCCCATTGTCTCTAGCAAGACCTATTAACATTTCTTAAGAAATGAGTCTGGAAGGCCATGGGCTACTTTCCTCCCCCCTTCCTGCTTGTTGTTAGCTCAGAGGAAAAAATGGTTAAAATGCACAGGGAAGGCTTTTGCTGGTTGTCAGCCTTCCAGGAGACAATGCATTTCTCCATAAATGGATACATAATTAAACCAATCAAAACTTTTTCTTATCTAGGTATTCTGCTTTTAGCTGATCCATCCTGGAAATATTATTTTAGAACTGCTTAGTAAGGCAAAACTGTGTTCTGGAGCTATCAGAAATTACATTTATTCCATATTATTTATTTATTTGGTTCAATTTCTATCCTGCCCTTCCCAAGAATGGGCTCTGGGTGGGTTACAAACATTAATATGTTTGGGAGCGGTGGCGCAGGCAGTAAAATGCCTGCCTTTACATCACTCGAGCAGCCACTATGGCTGTTCGAGACCCACCGCGGTCGAGGTGAGCTCTCGACCCTTGTCCTAACTCCCGCCCACCCAGCGGTTCGAAAGTCAACGTAAAAATCTCAAGGTGAGTAGATTAATGGGTACCCACCCTTAGAAAGGTGGGGGCACCCTCCTCCTCGGTGAGGTGTGTGGATGGTGACAATGGTGGCAGCGGCGGCGTTGCGGCAATGGAGACAATGACGGTGGCTGAATACCGGCGGCGGAGGCAAGAAAGAAGCTCGGCGACACGGCGGCGGCAAGCAGAGAGCAGCAGGCTCGGAAGGAGTGACTCCTGGCGGCCAGCAGCAGAAACAACGAGAGGCTGCCGTACAGCAAGGAGGCGCGCAGTGACGTCACCCAGAAATGCGACGGAGCCTGAAGGACGGAGTCGGGTCCTGGGAGGCCGTTAGCAGCGTGCCGGAACAACGCCAGCTCCAGGAACAACAGCCCAATCACCACCGGGAAAAAGGAAGCCAACCAGATTGGAAGATACCTGCCTCCACCTGGGTGCCGGTAGGCTACCCTCCCCAGAAACAATGTGGCCCTAGTTAGGGTAAATAGGTGACTAGCACCCCCTCTGTAAACCGCCCAGAGACCCCTACGGGGGTTAGGGCGGTATATCAAGCTGAAATAAATAAATAAATAAATAAATAATATAAGACAATAAAATCAAAGATTAAAACTATAAACTTAACCTTTAAACTGATGGTGATCAACTATATCACAACTATTACAGTGGTGCCCTGGTATTAAACAACTAGAAGCAGAAAGGGCTAAATCCCATAAGGGCTTCCAGATTGTAATTGGCTACGCCTAGGCGGTTATCATTCTGTGTCCTCGAAAACTGAAGACCATGGTCAGTAGTAACAGATAGTAACAGAATGGTAGCAGGAGGGGCCAGATGATATTTGACGTCTGCTGTCTCACCCAGAAGCCTGGCGGAAGAGTTCCGTTTTACAGGCCCTGCGGAACTGTAAAAGGTCCTGCAACCCCTGATCTCTAACAGGATCTCATTCCACCAGTTTGGGGCCAGACAAATGTCTTTTGGGCTGGGGTTCACCAGTAAACACTGATCTAATAAGCACAAGTCTCAATGGGGCACATATGGCCCCATCCAAACAGGTTTGAGAGCAGATATGAAAGAGGGCAGATATGTAACTGGAGCTCTTCAGGTTTTCAACTTGAAGTGTTTTCCCCCTTGTTCTCTTTGGATCTGCAATATGGAGAAAAACAGGTACAGAGAAAATTTACGTTCCACTCCAATCTAAATCTAAATGTTAAGCCATTATTCGCCACCCTGCCCTTCTAATTTTACCTCAGTTTCCTAGCAAGAGGATGATGTGATTTCATGGATTCAAGGATCCAGGAAGGTTGACAGTATCCTTATAGGCTTGTGGGCCTCTCAACCCTCAGACTCCTGAGAATTTGGAGAAAGGGAGGGCTGGGTGAGGAGAGGCCTGTGTAAGCCTCAAGACACAACATCCTCAAAGCAGATAGACCCTGAACAGAAAAGGCTGCTCAAAAAGAAAAGGCTGCTTCCTAGCCCACCTTTCTCCTGGACTCTTCTATATTTTCCTTGGGCAGTCGCCCGACTGTGGTGGCACCCCATTCCTCCTTTCCTTTTCTTCCAGCCTCTTTGACCTCGACTCACACGAAGTTTAGATTATACATTCCCTAAATACTGGAATAAATTCACTAAATACAGGAATTCATAGAGTACTTACTACCCAAGGTAGAGGCCTCTAAAAATAGCAGAGAAGTGAGAGTGGAGAATAGACTGGAAGGTTGTCTACTCAAGCTTCCTTACAAGTAATATCTCACTGCTAAAAGACACCTTTACAGTAGAAATCACTGTACATATATAAATCCACTGTACACATTACAACTGGTTTTGAAGCCATTCTTCTCCTCTTTATATCTGAAACTCAGGACAAATTTAAGTAGGGATGGATGAAGTTCATATGTGAAGTGCTGCTTTTAATTAAGCCTTGACATAATTCTCCAGTGAGTGCATAGAAATTGCCTTCCCATCAAAAAGTAGCAGCAGTTTTCAATAAATTAAAGTTTTATGTTGGCTTGAAATTAAGGAGTCATTTCCAGGACTATGGTGCCTTGAAGGCATGAAAGATTGCAGACTGTTTAGATATGATACTTTGAACTTCACGCAGTTACTTGAGCAGAACATATGCTTGTTGCGTGCTTCAATTAACTAGGCAGAAACCCAGTTTGGAAAAGTTTGCACTGTACAAGAGGGTCAGAATTAGCACTAAGAGACATGACACACAGTTGGAACAACTGCTGCTACGGCTACAAAACCGGAGGCTGAACCTTCTGGAAACAGAGACTTATATCACTTGGACAGCAGTTTCTATAGCTTGATGGTGCTTGGATCCACTGAGAAGGGCCATGCCTCTTTCCTATGGACCACAGCCATCTTGTTGAGATGTTTGGAGACAGAAGTAGGAATCAGAGAATTGCTGTTGGAGACCAGTTGTTACCAGTGTGGATTTGTCCTGTGGAGTTCCACGAGGTTCAGTCCTATCCTTTTTACTATTCAGTCATTATCAGGAGAAATTAATAGTGGCTTTGGAGTTAGGATTCATCAATATGCTGTTGACACCCAGCCTTACATTTCTTTATGCAAATTGCCTAGTGATATGGTAGAGGTCTCAGACCCATTGTGTGACTGCAATAGTTAAATAGCTAAGAGTGATCAAGCTGAAGATGAATCCTGACAAGATGGAGGTAATGCTGGAAATAACTGAAATTTTGGGGGTCTATAGATTCCAATAGACTCCTGCAACCGAGCTGCAGGAGAAGACAACACAGTGCTGCACCTGCAGGGAGCTATCAGCTCACCACAGGCACAGTGATCCCGGCTGGGCTGCTCTCTCCTGCCACCCACTTTAAACCAGGTGGTATGAGATGGCAGCGTAGAGCTGCACCTTCAGTGAGCCATCGGTTTCCCATAGACACAGTAAACCCAGTTGGGCTGCCCTGTCCTGCCACACAGTTTAAACTAGATGTCAGAAGAAGGCACAGCGATCCCAGCTAGCCTGCCCAGTTTAAACCGGGTGGCAGGAGAAGGCAGCGCAGAGCTGCGCTGGCGGGGAGCTCTCAGCTCCCCAATGACCCAGCTAATCTTGGGCTGGCTGCTTTTCCTTGGGCTGACTTCTGCAGTCCCTTTAAACTTTAAAGGGACTGCATAAGCCTGTCCAACAAAGAGCTGAGAGGCGGGAGCAATCTGCCTCTGCACTGTTTTCAGCTCTCCCTGAAATTCCCAAATATATCTGGGATTTTCTTGGGATTTTAGTTTCCCCGAGAAAACCTGAATACATTTGGGAAGCCAAGATATACCTAAAAAAACCAATATGGTATTTTCCAGATATATTTTTTGCTTAGGTAGATCCAAATGCACATCCCTTCCTACAACCAACACACCTAACAATACAGCAAAAAGAAAAGAAAAGATGAGAAACAACCTAACTAGAGCTGTGAGATTCTCTATAAAAGGAATGTGATTGTTGTCTACTCCAGTGTTCACTGTATGTTTATCCTCCTCTTTACTGAATTGTCTTTCACCTTTTAAATTCCATTTTCTGCATTGTTAATATATATCACATCTGATACCTCCATCTTTTGTACTGTTTTTCAACCCTTGTATTCCTAGTCCTATTGCATTGTTTAGTGGAGATCTTCTGTTGTCTGATCACATTATTTATATCATGTGATCTGCCATGAGTCTCAGTGATAAAGGTAGGCTATAATGTCAATAAAAATATTTGTTTCGGTGTACAAAAATGATGAAAATAATGAACAGTTATACTTAAAGCATAGTTGTCCTGTGCTACAAGAATACTAGGATATAAATACATAATAAGGTATAGTCTATTTACTTAACAATTTTATAGCCTTCCTTACTGCCCTCATCAGAGCCACCAAGGCAGCTAACAGATTAAAAACATAAATAAAAACTTATTAAAAGCCATTAAACCCCAAACAAAAATATATCACTCAAACAATTAAAACAAAGTTAAAATACAAATACATAAAAACAACAATTAAAGGAAGGAGGGATCACTGAAGCAACACCAGATGATAAAAAAAATGTCTTCATACACTGGTGGAAGACAGCAATCGAAGGGGACAGGTCAGTCTCTCTGGAGAGAGACCTAGAAGGCCCTCTCCCGGGTTCCTATCCACCTAACCTCAGAAGTCAAGGGCATCCGAAGCAAGGCTTGGTTCCAAGCCATGTAGGGCTTTAGAGGTCAGCACCAGCACCTTGAATTGTGCCTGGAAACAGACTGGGAGCCAATGTAAATGGGCCAAAACTTGGGTTATATAGTCTCAATGGCCAACTCCAGGCAACATCCTGGCTGCAATTTTCTACACCAGTTGAAGTTTCTGAACACTTTTCAAGGGCAATACCACATAGAGTGTATTGCAGTAATCTAATCTAGCAATGATTTACTATGTTACTATTTAGTAAAGCCAAGGATAGCCTTGAAATCAAAACTGCCTTCTCCACTGTATGGGTTGAATCCCATTTAAATGCCATGCATGGAAGCATAACTTCTCTCCCTTCCTCCCTCCTCCTGAAGCAGTACCAAATAACACTTTAAATACTGCTCCTGGGGGATGAGGAACCTCCAGGAGCAACAAGAGGGGAGAAGTGGAAGGTTGCAACCAGGAGGGGGAATTGCACCCTCTCATGCATAATGGGATCCAGCTCTCTGAACATATGAAGATCCCTTACCAACAGTGTGATCCAGAGATATTCCAGTATAATTTTATGGAAATCAGCAGAAATCATTTGAATCACTTTCAGATCAGGAAATTAATTTATCTAGCCTAGAATTATCTACTCTGGCAGTGTCTTCCCAGGGTTTCAGACAGATATCCTCTTAACCTAGAATACTAGGGATTCAATCTAGAATTGCTGCCTGCTATTGCCTATTCTAGTATGTAATTGCCTATTCTAGTATGTATTCTGTTAAACATGGAAACAGTTTATAGCAACAACAGGTAGTTCTGTTTAATAGGAACAGAGTGGCAAAGATTCAGTGAGCTTCTTAACATACATGGAAGCTATTTTGTGTGTATTTAGTTGCTTGGGTGGGTATCTCCATGCCTCTCTGAGGACATCACAAGGAACTTTTGCAGTGTGATTTGGATTGCAGTTCACAATTGTAACTGAGAACAGAGGACTCTTGATTCAAATTTCTCTGGCCATGTAACTCAGAACAGAATTGCACAATCTGTAGGGCAATGTTGAATATGTTAATGGGTAGGAGATCGCTTTGGCCACTTATGGTACTTAAAGAACCACATTTTCAGGTCTGACCAACTATATTTTCATTAATGATTTTTTCTTGCAGAGTGATATTTTTATTCTAAAGGTTCACTAAGTATAACCAGACACCAGCATAAATTTGACTGCCTGCCTGCCTGGAAGTTAACACACAGCACTGACTTGAATAGGATTTACCATCATGGCCCAAGGCATCACCCCAATCCCTTTCTATGTGTTTTTTAGGTTTTTTTTTAAAAAAAAATACAGCCTGACAAGAGAAAGGAAAAGCTTTGGGTTTTGAACTTTACTTTTGGACCACCATGGCTCTAACCAACTTCTTTCTGTGTTCAGGATCAGCTAGTGGACTTCCAGCCATGTACAAAGCAAATCAAATATTATATTCTGTTGTTTTTGGCAGGCATTTAAAGACGGTGTTAAGGCAGACCCAATTACATGAAAATTGTAGTGATCATGGAACTCAAAGTGTATTTTGACAAAACCTTGGTTGGCTTTGATCTAATGTCCCTATTTTGTCTTCCCCTGCATAACACATACCATATATCCTCAATTACAGCTACTCTATATTATTTGCCAGTTATCTACTTACTAATTTGTACTTGACAGGCTGTATTTTTTCCATAAAATTTATTATTTTGGAATGAAAAGATTTATTGAAATATAGAAATAGAAATCAAAACATTTGAAATTCTTCCCCTAGTTTTCATTTGGTGTTGTGTGCAAAGCAATCTCTCCACAATGGTAGGAACTGAGATCAGGTGAGAAAATAATCCACAGATTTGGGTCCTTTCCTCATGTTAGGTAAAATGTAAAGGTTCCCTTGCTCAAAAGCCAGTCGAGTCCGACTATAGGGTTGCGGTGCTCATCTCCGTTTCAAAGCCGAAGAGCCAGCGCTGTCCGAAGACGTTTTCATGGTCATGTGGCCGGCATGACTAAACACCAAGGCGCACGGAACGCTGTTACCTTCCCACCGAAGTGGTACCTATTTATCTACTTGCAATTTCTTGCTTTCGAACGGCTAGGTTGGCAGGAGCTGGAACTAGAGACGGGAGCTCACTCCGTCATGCGGCAACTCGGGTCTTGAACTGCTGAACTACTGACCTTCCACAGCCTGCAGTTCAGCGTCTTAACCACTTGAGCCACCGCAGCTCCTCATGTTAGGTACTGGAGGAAATATGAATAAATCCCACTTGGTATAACTACTCTGGATTGATATGAAAGTCACTTTTCACTGATATGTGAATTCAACTCAGCTATAAATTCTTGAGATGTAAATAACACAAGATTTTTTTTAAAAAACTGGAAAGGTTAAGAAAGGTATTTGTATAGGAAACATTAAAAATATATTTAAAAATTACAGAAACCAAAAGAAAAACACAATCACATAAAGCTGCCTTATACTGAGTCAGATCCAAACTAGACGTTACCTCTGACATGAGTCAGGTTGAGGGGTTTTGTTCCTTTTACAGTCAGACATGATGTTGGGAAGCTATTGCACCCAAGCACACCAGGGACCAATTCAGCCAAGGTTGGAATTGTCTATTCCGACTGGCAGCGACACTACAGGTTCTCAAGTGGAGTTCTTTCAACATCACTTGGATCCTTTTAACTGGTGATTCCAGGATTGAGTCTAGGACCATCTGTATGCAAAGCAGATGTTTTATCCACTTCCTATCCTCCCCAATATATTCATTGGTAGGAACATTTTTAATTTATACAAGGAATTTGATCATAAATGTGTTGAATTGTCTAAAAAGATAACACATAGCATCCATTTTTCTCTTGTAATTTAACTATCACATTTTATAGCTTCTCTTACTTGGTCCTTCAGTTATTAGCTGAAGTTGACATTTCTCACAAAAGTTCATTCTTGAGGGAGATAATAACTTGGCTGCCATAATGAATTACTTACATAAAAGATTTTTGCTGATTTCAGTGCTACTTGGCAATTTCTTATGAAGTAGAAATCCAGCAAATCAATTCCTATCATCTGAAGGTCCAGCAATGTCTGATGCAAGTTTCATCTTGTTGCTTTTGTATGTTTTTCTCACCTCAAATTATTCTTTACAGAATAATATTAATTAGTAAGTGATAGATATGAAGATTGCTGGGGACAGCCCATTAATTCCATTTACCTTAATAGCACTTAGATTTCAGCTTGCACTACAGCTGTATGCAGACTGGATTATAAATGTAATTTTTTGCATCATTAACTTGCCTGATTAATCTTAGACAGCAAAAGCATAATTATAGAAATCCAAGACTTTTTGCATGCTAGTTTTAAAGATGTAAATTTGCTCTTTTCTATTTGCATCATTATAAGGACTGTAAAGGACAAGACAATTCTGATATTCTTTCTTAACAATTAACCTGTATCGTGTACTTGTCATTTTTCATTTCTTCTTTTTTTAAAATGTCAGCATACTATGCTCAGCTTTTAACAAGCACAATTACAGGGTATTTGCATAGTAATTGACCGCCATTAGCAGTACATTCACGTTGCTCAAGGAGTGTTAATGCAATAGCTCATCTATCTCTGGCGTCCTTTCTTAGTGTATCATGTGTTTTATAATTTTCACTTCCTGTCCACTTGGGTGCCAATGATTGAACCTGGGGCCTTCTTAACTGTGGGGCATGTGATCATTTGCATAATAGGGTGCAATATCTCGTGCATTACTAAGCTGGTTCTCCTCAGTGGACCAACATTCAAAAAATAGCTTAGGCTTCTGCAAGGAACTTTAAGTAAATCAGGTTCTGCAAGGAAGTTTAAATAACTCAGCACAGCTCTTGACTTTTCCTAATAAACAGCCTGACACACATATCATCTCACAAACTCCTCTCAGTTTCAAAAGCCATTTGTCATGTAGCCTAAAGAGTTGTTCTTAAGGAAAGGTGTGTGTGTGTTTATTCAGCGCAAAAATAATTTATTTCATTTATCTTAGAATCCTGGCCCTACTAAGTATGCCATCATATTATATATCAAGTAGAAGCAAAATTCTCGTTTCACTCTGTGCTCCAGATGAGTTTCTTTAAGACCAGTCTTTTCAGTTTGTAGCCTGGAAATGTGATGTTTAACTTGGCATCACATCTATTAGTTAATAATAAGTTTTAGAAATTGACCTATGTAGTATCAATGAAAGTATCAGTCAGTTATTTGTTATTAAGAACCATCCTTCCAAATTGTTGATTGGTCTTTGTGCAAACATATGTTTTGGTATTAAATAACACTTAGCATTGCAGATTCCATACTGAGTATGATACGAAGAACCACTGCAGCTAGTAGATGGATACAGTTTTATATTCAGGTTCCTTCTAAGCAAATTCCAAGTTAGGGACGATTTGAAATCTTTGCTTTGGATGTAAACTGCAGCACATTGTCTATTTTTATTACAACAAAAGGCAGATGATATGCAGCACTGAGGTGAAGGGCAACCCACCTGGCAAACTGTCAAAATACAATTTAAAAGGTGAACAAGAGACCTTTGAATGCAAAGGAAAGGACTTACCTTTTGCTTCCACTGAGAAAGCTCAAACAAGTGACCTTATATTATTATAGCTTTTTAAAATGATTATTTAGGGAGTAAATAAGAGGTGGGAAAAGAGATGCTGAATTAAAGGTATTGTACACTCTGTTGAACTCTTCCCTCTTTTTTCTTTTCTTTTCCTATTATGGCTAAATGTTTTTGACAGGCAGGTATGTGAAAAGCTGCTTTCAGAGACCAATGCCTAATGGAAAAGCGTCTGCTGCAAAAAGAAACTCAGTAGTTGGAAGCTAAGCAGGCAGTGCCACTAAAAGTCATTCCTGGCCGTCCTGTATGGTTGCCCCTGGGCTTTACTTTCCTACCCAAGTAGCTCTTTCATTGCACAAGTACTTTGTAGATCTATTCCATACAGCCAGTTGTTACGCTAGTCTGCAAAGGCACAAAGGTAGCTCGTTTATGTACAGGACAGAATAGGAGGCTCTGTTCTGCATGATCAGGGTCACCAAATTCAAGTTGGAGCCCGGGGTTCTCCTGGAATTACAACTGATCTCCAGACTAAAGACATCAGTTTCCCTAGAAGAAATGGTAGCGTCTGAGGACAGACTCTTTGGCAGGGGTGTCAAACGTGAGGGGCTCAAAACCAGCCCCCAAACAACGTCCTTTTCCTGCTTCCTTTCCCAGGGCTGCTGCTGCAGCTGCACTCTAGCTTGCTTTCCCCCCAGCTCTCTCAGTGGCTCTTTGCTTCCTCTTTCCTGTCTCTTGCCTCCCTCCCTCCTTCATTCTTTTTCTCTCTCACACACACAGAGAGCGATAGAGAGAGCCTTGTGGCTGCTTCATGCCAGAGAGATAAAAAGACATGCCTGCCCCCCCCCCCACATACACACAGAGATTGCTTCTGCTCTCTTCTCCGGGGCTGCTGCTCCTCTTTTGAGGGGCGGGAGAAGGAGGAGAGAGAGAGAGAGAACACAAAATTGGAGTCCCAGCCTTAAGGCTAACAGCGTTTTATTCCAGGTATAAGCTTTTGTGTGCAAACACCCTTCTTTGGAGGAGGGTGGGTGGGTGGATTCTTCTGACAAGCACAGTATACATTGAGGAAATTATTTTGGCTTACTCTGAAAAGCTGTTGTTCTTTAAATTATTGGATTTCTCTGCTTCTATCTGGATTTATTTTCTTTCAAAAATACCATGATTAGGAGTTAGAACACTTAGACTGATCATTTTATCTTGGAGAGTGGAGTGATTTCAGATGCCAAATGATAATACCAGACATTGGTAATGAGACAGGAAACCTAGATCTCAGTTCAGTACAGGAGGATGCATTTATTGAGCTCCATTATCAGTTGCAATTCAGCAATCTCTCTTTCTAATGTCAGACATATGTCCATTTATTCTTTGCATTCTCCTGGACTGAATCCTCCTGGGTGGAACTGAGACCTAGGTTTCCTGTCTCATTTCCAATGCTGATATCTCCACACCTACTTCCCCCCTGCATATCACATCTATTGGCATTTGGCATCTGAAACCAGCTTTATAGAGTTTTTATCTCTGGTACCTCGTGTTACATTTTATAGCACACATGGCCCGGCCCAACGAAGTGACATGTCAGATCTGGCCCTCATAGCAATGAGTTCAGCACCTCTGCTCTATTATTACATCCCTGCTGAGCTCCCTCCCCAAACCCTGCCCCCCCCCAGGCACTACTCCCAAATCTCCAGGAATTCCCCAAGATGGAGTTGGAAAGCCTATCGTGATTCCAATAGAGCTCTCATACTTAACTTATTTATTAAATCATACTTATGTATTTCATATATTTATTTCTCCCAGATGGGGACCTGAAACAGCTACCATAATCTCTTCTCTGTTTTATACTCGTAACCAACATGTGAGGGAAGTTAGGCTGAGAGTGTGTGACTAAGGTCACCCAGGAAGCTTCCATGGCAGAGTGGAACCTGGGTCTCCCCGATCCTAGTCCAACACTCTAACCACCACGCTATGCTGGCTCTCATTTTGCTTGTCAGCACCAAACCCTTCCTTTCCTGCATAGCAGAGGCGTGCTGCATAGTTTATATATAGGCAAGTGCCACCCAATCTTATAGAAGGCAGCTGGTTTATCCAAAAGTAAACCTTAATTTATTAGTACCACTGTATAACATTATGCTGCAACTGGGTACAATCCTAAATAGAGTCATACCCTTCTAACCCATTTGACTTCTGTGGACTTCCAGAAGGGTATGAATCTGCTTAGGACTGCACTGATAGTTGCCTAAGTGGCTGTGGTAACCAAGGCCTTCTATTCACCACACATACTTGCACTTGTAAACACAGTAGTATTTATGGAAGATAGCACAGAACGGAGCATGCCAGTGGAGCCTGTCTGAAATGATAGGAATCTTCACTTCTAATATCTTATGCAGCAATTCAGAGTTAGACACAGTATTCTTCACAAAGCTCTGTTTTGTTGTTGTGTTTACATTATTGTGAATTGATTTAAGACAGGTCATGCTTAGGGTCTGGCATGATAGAATGTGTGTGTTTGTGTGTGTGTATGCGTGTGTGTTGAATAACTCTTGGAGTTATCCAGGAAACTGTATGCTCTTAACAGCGTTAGAAATGCTCAAAACTCACCTCCAGGTTTTCACAATAAATTGTCCTCGTTTGCATTGTTGCTGGTCCTGGCTTCAGGTGGTATTATACAGGCAACAAAACTTTTTTAAAACTATGGAAGTTGCCTTGAACCATGAAACGCATGGAATTCCAGAGCATGAGGAATCTGAATTCTTTTTTACTGATAGTAAACATGGTAAAATTATCTGATGCATTGCATTTAAATACTGGCAACCTTTGCTTTATGGGCAAAAAACAGGACAAAGAAAAAGGTATTGTAGAATACTTCCCTCTCCTCCTCTGGAAGTGATCTCAGCCAACAGTAGGGCTGCCAGGTCCCCCAGGAGGGCAGAGGTTCCCCTGCTAAGAGGGTCCCAAATCTGCCGGTCCGGAAAAGGCCGGGGGGGAACCCCACCCCCAAAGTGCCTGGTTTGAGCCGACGTGCCTGGCATGATGATGTCACCTGGAGGTGACATCATCACGCCAGGCATGTCGCCAGCTGACGCTCTAGCAATCAACCTGAAAACTCTATGGTACCATAGAGTTTTCAGGCTGATTGCTAGAGCATCAGCCGGCGATGTGCCCAACGTGATGACGTCACTTCCAGGTGATGTCATTGCAGCACGTGTGTGAATGTCCCAGGCAGGGACCAACTCTCCCCCGCTATTAGCGGTAAGTGACTTGGCAACCCTAGCCAACAGAGGCCAGGAGGGGGAACCCACACCAGAAGAAATCTTGAATCCCAAGAGATGGCCTGGGGGGGACTCTTCCCAAGAAAGTGATTTTAGCAAAGGGGGGAGGGGCACAGCAGAAGAAAGCAGCTCAGCAGCTAGGTCTTGAATGGAAATCAGGAAACAAACTTGCTTTCTTCATAACTCCCACCTACAACTTCTTCAGTTTAGGCCTTTTAGCAACAAAGCAGTCACTTGGAACAAACTCAGGGGTTTGTGAGAAGCTCCCCTTCCCTGGCTCTCCACTCCTTTTAAAAATGACCAGCTTCATGCTGCATAATCTACCAAAGTTACAATGAGCAAAGTAGCTACAAACACTCCTCCCAACATGCAAATTAAGTAGTTGCATTTCTCTACCCAACAGCCTATATTGCCAAAGCTCTGTACAAAGATGTCCATCTTGTCTTTGTTTAGCACCACTCGTGGGCACTCCATGAAACTGCAGAGCGGTCGGGTTAGAACGGATAAAAGGAAGTACTTCTTCACCCAAAGAGTGATTAACACATGGAATTCACTGCCACAGGAAGTGGTGGGTGCTACAAGCATGGACGGCTTCAAAAGGGAATTAGATAAGCATATGGAGCAGAGGTCCATCAGTGGCTATTAGCCACAAGGTATAGCTAGGGGCTCTGGGGCAAGTGATGCTCTGTCTTCTTGGTGCTTGGGGGGGGTCAACAGTGGGAGGGCTTCTAATGTCCTGGCCCCACTGCTGGACCTCCTGATGGCACTGGTATTTCTGGCCACTGTGTGACACAGAGTGTTGGACTGGATTGGCCTTTGGCCTGATCCAACATTGGCGTCTCTTATGTTCTTATGTTCAATAGCAGAGTGTGTTGCTATCTACCCTCCATTTTGTTAGCATTTTTCTGTTTTCTCCATCTTAGCAACATAGCAGCTCAGAGACAAACCAAACCTTTTCCTTTACTTAATCCTCAATTCATTAATCAGGACCACACAGTAATTAATTTGAGATGTTTAGTACAAAGGACCTAGTTGCTTTCTCATTGACTGAAAAAGCTGGCTGGATACAAAATATTGTTCAAATAATTAACACCAACTGTGTTAATTATTTAGAATTGTGGTATAGTATTAAATCATTACTATGTGTTTTAAATTCCTAAAGGTATATGTTTTTGCAGAATACCTCAAATCAAGTTCCTGATACATATTTAGTCAACTTTTCTATTATCTAACAGAGTGTAATAGTCTGTTTAAATCCTCAGCCATTCATAGGCATGTTCCCTGTAGGGGTCCAGTTATGTAGAAATTAATATAGTCCATATTGCAAGTTCTGTGCCTGGCAAAGATCCTGTATTACTTTGCCATGAATGATTAAAAGCTAGACTGTCATTAAAAGCCAATTATTGCATTTGGTCTAGTTCTCTGAAGATCTTTTATATGTTGAAATATCCTCCTGGGAATTGTTATACAATTATTATTACCCTTTTCGACGTTTTATACCAAAGTTCAGTACAGCTTGAAAATGCTCTGAATGTTTTTATTGTTATTTCATTTTCTAATTTTTCCAACCAATGAATTTTTGTTTTCGTTAAAATTACTCTTTTATATTGTAAGAATTTTTTTTGCTATGCAATAGAATGATTTGGTTTTTCTTTGGTTACTTATATCCCAGCTAGACTGAAGCATGTTTTTGTATGACCTACTATAACAAAAAAATTGAATCATATCTTGTCATGAGGCTGATATTAAGTGATATTAGTATATTAGTATTCTGACTTCGATGGTTCACTTAATTTAGCATTTGTCCATGAAACTCTTGTTGTTCGTCCTGTGTTGGATTTGAAGTAAAAGAGACAACTTGTACAACACACAGTTCTACAATGCAGTGCTTAGCAGAGTGACATCCTTATAAACCCACTGGCTTCAATATACTTAGAAGGGTATAACTCTGCTTAGGACTGCATTGTTATCTTTGATGCTAACTGGAATATGGGAGACAATAAAATTAAATTATGAGACTTTGATGCCAAAAGAATCTGTCATTTGTGGAGACAAAGATTGGTTCAACCTTAGGGCTGAACTTTTGAGTTCCATAATGTGTTGATAAGATTAAATTAGTCAATTAATCCAATGTCAGCAACACCGAGACTTCACTCTAGAGCCATATACCAAAAGAGCAGCTCTTGTTCTGACATATGATTTGTGCCTATTGATGAAGCTGTGCTATACTTTGTTTCCTGTGGAATTTATAAAATGTGTAAGTAGTTTCATCTTCCTTGTACTTAATCTTGCCTGTCACATGGCATGCATCTATGCACAGATATATTTATAAAGTTTTTATGAGACTTTCAACTGAGTGTCATAGAAAAAATTGTGTTTTCCTATCTTTTATTGGTCATAACTTCATTCATAGAGTCTTGTATAAAATGTCATTTTCTGTTTTGTTTTTAAATATGTGTGCACCTAGCCGTCCTTGTGACTAGGGGTGTACATTCAGTATTTACCAAGCCAAATAAATACCCAAATAATGCCTTTTTGGCATTCTTTTAAATTTATTAAGCTGAATACCAAATCATACCATCTGTTTGGTTGCCAAGTAGAGATTCCCAAATACTATTCAGCCTTATTTGGCTATTATTCGGCTCCATTATACCCTATGGAGCCATTATAGTCAATGGCAAATCTCTTAGGGTATATTCAGTGGTCTAGGGGGTAGAAATACCAAATTTCCAGCGTAACTGCTGGAGGACTCTTAATGTGTTGCTGCTAAGCTGTAGTGCCGCTGGAGCTCACATCAGGCCGGGTGGCAGGCAGTTCATATTGCAGAACATGCCAGCTCTGGCCTGCAAGCCTCATTCTGCCCTGCCCTCCCAACTCCCTAGAGGGGCTTTTCCTTTTACTCTTCAGTAGCCACCATCACCACTTGATCAATATAGGATTTCCTGCTGAAAAAAAAATGCTGAGGGGAGCAGGACCCTCAGCTTCCCTTCCCAGCTCAGAGTCCTCACCTTTATGTGTGCCTGGCTACCACTGGGACAGTTTACTGCTTTGTGCACCCCTGGGGAAATAGCCAGTTGCCAACTGCTTGACTTCCCCCCTCCTAGGGCTCCCCTTTAAAATAGTGTGTCCAAAACAGTGGAAGTCTATGTGGTACAGACAACCACTTCCAGAATCAAAAGTTTAAAGTATTTATTAAAAAGAAAATGTTTACAAGCATATTTTTAGCACCACACCAGATTGAAGCAAGGATAAACAAAAGAAATTAGTAAAACACTAATACTCTTGCCCTCTCTCTAAAAAGTGCCCTAACTAGATGTTAAAATTATGTCAGGCACTTTATCTTAGGTGTCCTAGTTCTCTTAAAATCTTCCATTACCGTAACAATTGCTCCCAGCCCTTTGGGCCAGCCACATGGTCCAAAAATGGCTGCCTGCTCCCATCCTCAGCCAAGAGGTCTGTTCAGCTCAGCATCCCAAGGAAAAGATAGACCGCCTTCCCCCTTGCAAGGCAGTTTAATAAGTCTGTGTCCCCTCCCCATTGACCCCAGACAGCCTAAGTCAAGGCTTCTTTTCCTGTTGTCTCGAAAGAGTTACTTCCTCAAGCCTCTCTAGAATTTTGACACCCCCAACTCTATGTTCCCTGCTACCAGACAGGGGAGAGGAGGGGGATGACTGACCATTCCTTTGCCAACATCCATTAGCATCTGCATGCAAGTGTGTTGATACGCCAGTGAACAGAGTGACTAGAGAGAGAAAAACTGGTGAAATGTGCAGGGAAACCCTGCTTGTTACCAACCACAGCTGCTGCCTCCTTCCACAGCACTGCTGCCTAGAAGGAAGATAAGCTCCAGCAGTGTCTCAGTGTTCTTGTGGCATCCAAGAAACTCACTTGGATTGCTTGGATGTGAAACAGCCATGACTCTATCCTGAAGTATATTTTTCCCAGCCAGGTTCAAAGATGGGAAATCAGCCAAATTTGGAGAGGGGCGGAGAGATTGAGTGCAGCAGTATAAGGCAAGATATTTGGTTTAGGTCCCCTCAAAAGGGTGATTATTTTTGTAAAACAACAAAATTGCTTCTACTTGGAGCTCCATGATCCCAGCAAAAGAAGGAAAAGCTCGGTTGCCTATTCATGCAGTCCATGCCGACCCTGTAACTGAAAATTTTAATTGCCTATAGCATTCATATCTGTTTGAAATTTTGAAAAGAGGGTCACTTTGGTAAAGAGAGCAGTCCCTGATAATTTCATCCCAATTCCAGCGAGGGGGGGTGTTACCTCCAGAAATGGCAACCTTTGTTTTTAAATGAATGTTTCATATAGCATCCCATGAATATATGTCTAGACTATAATTGTTTGAAAACTGGAAAGTGAAATTGAAGTATTGAAAAACTGCTGGGCTACATAGTCAAGGAGTATATGACCAATAACAAGATTTCCTGAGGGATTTCCTGTCATCCAATATGGCCCTGTATCCTTGGTAGACATGAAGGGGCGCTGATCAGCTTTCGTTTCCACTTTTTCATTCCCTCCCCTTAGATATTTCTTCTTGATAACTTGTATTTGCTGTCTTTCTTTGTTGGGATATAGTGGACATTCAGGTACGGGAGTTGTTACTCGTTCTCCCAAACCATACAGAGCTAAAATTTAACAATGATTTCAATGTAGAAGAAGACGAGAGATTGGATTTATACCTCGCCCTTCACTTGGAGTCTCAGAATGGCTTACAAACTCCTTTCCCTTCCCCTTCCCACAACAGACACCCTGTGAGGTAGGTGAGGCTGAGACAGCTCTGACAGAAACTGCTCTTTCAAGAACAGCTCTGACAGAACTATGGGTTGCCCAAGGTGTGAGTGGAGGAGTGGGGAATCAAACCCTGTTCTCCCAGATTAGAGTCCGCGCACTTAACCACTACTTCAAACATAACAATAAAATGACTGAGAATGATCTTGAGATAATATTAGTTAGTGTGGTACTTGATATAAATATTTAAATACCACTTAAGGATCCTTCATCATGAATGATAAATCATTTTTCTCTAAAAAAGTTCTATCTGCTGTTCAGTTGTAAGGAGGTTAAGATAAAGTGGTGGAGCTACTTGAGATAGTAAATTGACGTATGAAACATGGCAGCAATCCATACTTCAGAAATTTGTTTAGTTAAATTGTACGTCTTCGGATTGAGCTTGCCCTTGAAGTAAACTGATTGAAGTGAACCGTGTTTCAGTTTCTGATTTGTGAAAAACAGCATATAACAACATCATGTAGTCTTTCATTGGTAAGGCCAAAAGCAACCGTTCACTTAAAAATGCTTGAACTTTTTATGTTGAATTTCAAATTACTGGCTAATTATTCACCACAATTACTGAGGCAACAGTGAATAAATTAGATATAAAAGGATGAACCATGCATGACTGCACATCTAGAACATGCCTTTTAAGTATTTAGCATCACTGGTTTTCCATTCTATGTAAAAACCATGTTATATGAGTTTCTTTTCTTTTTTTCATTATTTAGATATTTTGATGAGTAAGTTCCCTCAGCTAGATCCCTTGTTTATTCGAAAATGTTAATTAAGTATATTTCCATAACTGGATAGGAGAAAATTAGCTTTATTTGACAGGCATGGAACTATTAAGAGCAACTTTCTATATGACTACATATCCCTTCAACCAAACATATCAGCATGGTTCAGC
>NW_015168108.1:298243-301656 GCF_001447785.1 Gekko japonicus
GATGAATTCCATTAAGAACCCTGTATTGACCATATGCATATCTACAAAGAGTAAGTGGAGGTAGCTATAAGCACAGACCCCTTCAAGAAGGGATTGGATAAACATATGGAGCAAAGGTCCATCAGTGGCTATCACTCAGCCACAACATATTGAAGGAACATTATGTCTGGGGCAGTGATGCTCTGAATTCTTGGTGCTTAGAGGGCAACATAGGGAGAGCTTCTGGAGTTCTAGTCCCACTGGTAGATCTCCTGATGGCACCTAGGTTTGGCCACTGTGTGACAAAGTGTTGGACTGGATGGACCATTGGCCTGATCCAACATGGCTTCTCTTATGTTCTTATGCACTGCAGTTGGATTCTTCAAGCATAGGTTTCTTTTGGGTTAAATGTGCTTGTATCTACACTAGTCCCCTGCATTGTCCATGTTCTTTTTTTTTGGGGGGGGGGAGTATGTATCCTTGGGTACTGACATTGGAGTTTTACAGTGGCTTTCCAGTTTCCTGGATTAGGACGCTCAAACCAAAATAAAATCAATTCAGAAAGGCTTTCTCTCATCCACAGACTGCTCTGTACAGGAAGGAGACCAAGGGTAGGTCCCTAACTTCCACTGCTTCTCTACCCTGCCCATGCTGATTTCACACTATTCCAGAAAAAGCTTTGATGATCCCCTAGGTATAAAACAAAACACTAGTTTTCATATTTTTAAAAGAACAAGACAATTTCCCCCACAGCCAGCATGTAGAGAAATAGCCACTGACCAGTTTTCTGTGGTAGGTTTTCTCTAGGTTTCCTCTAGGAAGCCAAACATTTACAAGAATTATTTCTTTTTTTCCCCCTCTTATAATCCTCAAATTACTAACATAGGCCTCTGTGAACAGGCGGGGAAGTACATTTTGTGTTGGCTAATAATAGCTGTGAATTGAAAGGTACACTGACTCTGTGGGGGTCTTCCAAAATAAGGGTTTTCAACAAGATTGCAGTTTTATTTCAATAAATATGTAAGATTTACATGAAAAATTCCTGGAACATTAAATCTAGAAGGCAGGCAAAGAGACTATAATGCATCTTATTTTTATGTACATGTTATTTGGAAAATGTTGGTAAATGATAAAGTCATTTCCCAAATGGTATAATTATTTTATCAAATTTCACAACTGTCTTGCTCTTTTAGTCCATTCCTCTTCCTCTGTCCCTGTGATCCAAACAAACCTTCATTTTCTTCCTTCTGATCTGAGTTTCTCAGGCTCCACAGATTTTTCTTGTGTTATCCCCATGCCAACTTCCCTTTCATACAACAAACATTTGGGCAGCTTATCTAATATTTATTTAGAACTTTACAGGCTGGCAACCATTCCCAAAAGAAAACTCTAGGAAAAATACTAGAGCCAAGTATAATGCCAGTACTCTGACATTCACTTGTCTGTCTCCTCTTGGGGTTTATTAGAATCTGGGATTTTTGAAAAGTAATTCTGACTTCTTGTATCAAAGAATAATCAGCAGGGAAGATATTTCTACATTTGACTCAACAAATCACCTGGGCTACCATCCAAACCTATGCTCAAGAAGATTCATAAACTTTGTATTTTAGGACCACATTTTGTAGTCAGTAGAAGCTATGAAAATCCAAAGTATATAGAGGAAAAATCATTTGGGGAGGTTTTTTCTCAGTCCTGGTGCATTTTATTTGGTATTCTTAGTTGAATGTGTCTGTGGAACAGGTTTTGTGATCCAGCTCTTAGTCAGTGTAAAAGCACAAACTGATGGTGCTGTATATCCATCATGATCCATATAGTCAACAGTTTGTCAACAACTTCTACTCACAGCATATGTCATTTACATGGCATATGACACCTACTTTGAGAACAGAAAACTGCAGAGTTTAGGTAGTCAAGGACATAAAACAGGAGGTAGTCAAGGGCATAAAAACAATCTGAAGTTATACACTTCTAAGTCCTTTGAAGTTATACACTTCTAAGTCCTTTGAAGTTAAGAGGCTCAGAGTAGTGCAACTCTGTTTAAGAGTTAACTGGAGATCACGAAGGTGAACTCAGTGGATTATCCTGGTGAAATGAGCTGGAATGCAATTCCTGGGATGATTTACAAGTCTCTGACCCCCAGTATCTAACTCATAATTATATTTACACACACACACACACACAAGTGGGGACCTGCAACAAAATGTTGCGTAATGTGTTGTAGTTAGTTTGAAGTTGTAATTGCATTTTTTTTAAAACTGCAGTGTAGGACTTGTAGTTACTAAATGTATATACTCCTTGTGATTAGACTCACTCTATACAGTACACAGAATGTATGCAAAGCATTATTCCTTTTATTTTCTTTCCTTGTTGGATTTGTGTGTTTCTGTATGTGTTAATTCTAAATGTCACAGCTCTGTTCACTTCTGTATTCTCCTGTTGTTTGTAGTATTTGTTATTGTTGCTTTAAAGCAGGGGTCCTCAAACTACGGCCCGCGGGCCACATGCTGCCCATCGAGAACATTTATCCGGCCCGCCAGGGTTTTTTGCTGCCGCTTCCTGCTCTAGACCTGCTTAGCTGCCTGTCCTCTTCTCAGTTCTGCGCCGCGGCTTTGTGGAGGAGAAGGGGGAGTGGGATGGTTGGCTAGTTCCGCCCCCACCCCTGGCCCAACCGAGAGCTACTTCCGGCTGGGTCAGGGACTGACTCACTCTATACAGTACACAGAATGTATGCAAAGCATTATTCCTTTTATTTTCTTTCCTTGTTGGATTTGTGTGTTTCTGTATGTGTTAATTCTAAATGTCACAGCTCTGTTCACTTCTGTATTCTCCTGTTGTTTGTAGTATTTGTTATTGTTGCTTTAAAGCAGGGGTCCTCAAACTACGGCCCGCGGGCCACATGCTGCCCATCGAGAACATTTATCCGGCCCGCCAGGGTTTTTTGCTGCCGCTTCCTGCTCTAGACCTGCTTAGCTGCCTGTCCTCTTCTCAGTTCTGCGCCGCGGCTTTGTGGAGGAGAAGGGGGAGTGGGATGGTTGGCTAGTTCCGCCCCCACCCCTGGCCCAACCGAGAGCTACTTCCGGCTGGGTCAGGGACTGTTCATTCTCCTCCTCTCCAGCCGAGTCGCGTGGTGGTGGAGGAGGGAACGGCCCCAGCATGTGCGATTTCTGCTGCACGCGCGCAAAGGAGGGACAGAGGAAGGCTGGGCGGGCTTGCTGAGGGGGGGCAACATAGTCCCGAGGCTTTGGCCTGCACTTCCCTCGCCTGCCAAACATTTAATTTCATTGTTCCGGGCTGCAAACGCCTCTTTGGGTGACAATGTGGGACTAGGAGGCACAAAAGAGCCCGCTGGACGTCGCCCGCAGGTAAGAGCGAAAAGTGCCCATTGTGTGTGGGGTCCCGATCCGAACTTTGGCCGGCGCTGAAGGGTCTGAGGA
>NW_015168108.1:301816-301945 GCF_001447785.1 Gekko japonicus
TACTGTGCAGTTCGCACGGCGAGGCGCAAAGTCAGCGAGGCGCTGAAGGGGCTGAGGAAGGGGGGAGGCCCCCCGCGCTGCAATCCGGCTCCAAAAAACTTCACAGTAAGGTTGACTTGCATGGCGAGG
>NW_015168108.1:303268-334551 GCF_001447785.1 Gekko japonicus
TTGGTGTCTCCTGAGGAGCACCGAGATTGCAGGTGCGGCGGCCTGGAGACCCGCGGTCCAATCCCGGCCTCTCAGGACTTCTGGCATTTCCTGGGGAGAGACTGCGGAGAGACTCCTGCTCAAATCCCTCAAGGAAGGAAGGAAGGAAGGAAGGAAGGAAGGAAGGAAGGAAGGAAGGAAGGAAGGAAGGAAGGAAGGAAGGAAGGAAGGAAGGAAGGCGCCCAAGTTAAAAGGCAGTAACTCCCCTAGGGCACTTTAAAGATTGACACGGTTTTATTGCCACTAATTCTGGCTTCAGAGTTCAGACCACGAACGTTTGTGCTGAATTAAAATGTTGTTAGGCTTGAAGGTGCCACAAGACTCCTGCTTATTCATCCTGCAGTCAGCCACAGTTCAGGCAACCAGTGCCTCCTTTTTAACTGTGGCTCTGCTATACCTGTCAGCCTTAGCTGGGCAGCCCCAGGCTTCTGAGCTCAGACTGCTATTGTGGTAAGGTCCTTGGGGACAGGTTGGGTGATGAATCTGCCCAGTTCATTCCATTTGTGACATAGCCTTGGTTTCCAGCACTTGCTTCTCTTTGGCAGCATAGTTCATAGTTTTTTTTAAAAACTATAGTCCAGCCCGCCAATGGTCTGAGGGACAGTGAACTGGCCCCCTGTTTAAAAAGTTTGAGGACCCCTGCTTTAAAGTATTTCTTTGAATATCAGATTAGATGTAAATGTTCCTTCTTCGTTCCTAAAATATCCTTGGATTGGAGTGCTGCAAACTTGGATTTTTAAATTTTCAAAGCATTTTACTCTAGACTTTGCAACATATAATTGTACAAGGGTGAAGACTGGTTCCTTTAAGTATATGCCTACATTTTGTAATGTTTGGCCTTGGCTTACTTGGATAAATGATTGGGACTGTGGTCTATACTCCTGTGTACAGCTTATTGTAAGTAGGGTCCTATTTATGTAATTTCTGTACCGATTAATGTGTCATCTGAATACTTATACATAAAGATAGAAGATGACAACGACGGGACAGTGGTCTCCGGAATGCGACAGAATAAAGCTTATGTGTATTCTGTTTGAGAGATGTTCTTCTCCATTACTTATGCAATGAAATAGGTGAAACTATTGAACTCCATGTGAATTGGGCAGCTTTTCCATTGAAGTGCAATTTTTCATACATCATCAACTTATAGACTCTTGGGTAGAAGAAGACATTCGTCGAAACGGCATCGCATTCCGGAGACCACTGTCCCGTCGTTGTCATCTTCTATCTTTATGTATCTGAACTTATTATCACTTTTGTACATGTGAATACTTATGCCATGCCTCAGTTCTCTCTGGGGGTTCCAGACTTCTAAACTCCTCATGCATTGGTTACGGAATGTCCCATTTTGTTGAGTGTCCTGACTCACTATGTGTAATCCACCTTGAGTCCCTGTGAGAAAGGTGGTCCAGAAATAATGTGAATAAATAAATAAATATTCAGTTTGCAGTTTCCTTAGACCCCAATGGGTGTGTGTGTTTGTTTCTAAAAATCTCCTGTAGGTCATAAGCACTCCTCTTCCCACTGTTTTTAAAAAGAAAAGACCCTCTCCATTTTGAGGGGTTCAAAGAGAATTTCCTCCTGAGAGAAGGGCTAGTGCAGGAGTGGTCAAACTGTGGCTCGGGAGCCACAAGCGGCTCTTAGAGCCCTCTCCTGCAGCTCGCAAAGTTTTCCACACACACCACGCATTCCCCCCCTTTGAAAGCCACTCCCCTCCCCTCTGCTACCTCCTGCTGCTGGAAGAGAGCACAGAAAAGAGAGGAGGAGGAGCAGCAGTAGCCCCAGCCACTGGGGGCTCAACGGCAGGGGAGGGATCATCTAAGAGAGCCACCAAGGAAGCCGGTTTCTGTGCACCCTGCTCATCAGCCTGCCAGTGCCATGGGGTGTGGGGGATGCCCTCCGCTGGGGAGGGAGATCAGGAGGGCTCCAGCCAGGCTGCATGGTGGCCTTACCCCCCCCCATGGGCGTTACATAGGAATGTGGCAAAAGGCTCTTCATGGGCCTTTTGCTGCCAGCGCCATGGGGGCACAGGGGATGCCCTCTGTCAGGGGGGAGGGGGAGGGAGGGCCCCAGCCAGGGTATACAGTTACCTTCCCATGGGGACCTTTAAACAGAGCACAGCGAGAGGCTCTTCATGGGCCTCTTGCCACCAGTATCATGATGGGGGCTGCAGGGATAGCGGGCAGCGCGCCATCAAAGATGGCTTGTCTGTGCTGGTGGAGGTACCGCTGCCATTTCACAAAGGATTGCAATATACCCCAGCAATGTCTGTTTTATCACTTTTGTTTTTCTGTTCTTACCACCTGGGGACTTTGGGGGTGGAGCCAGGGGACTTTGGGGGCGGTGCCTTGCAAGGATGTAGCATCACCTTGTGATTTCATGTCCTATGATGTCAATTCCAGGTCAAAGATCAGGTGACATCACTTCCTAAGCCCCACCCCTTCCAATGACATCACGTCCTGTACCCCTTCCTGTGATGTCACTTTCAGGCCACTCCCCTAAACCTGCCTCTTCCTCCAAAGTCACCTTGCAGCTCTTGGGCATCTGACATTTAGTCTATGTGGCTCTTACATGAAGCAAATTTGGCTACCCCTGGGCTAGTGAGATTTCAGGGGAGCTTTCCACTCCATATGCTCAAGAACGTAGCAGCTACCACCCCCTCCACTGACCTACACTCCCTGGCAACCAGGAAAAGAAGAGGCAAACACTGTGAGTAGTGGAGTCCTAGAGTGGCAGCTTCTTACCTAAGAAATCACTGAAAAACCATTGGGAGGTCAACAACACACCGAAGATGGTGTCACATACGCCCCATCCAACTGGTTGTTCACATATTGGATAGTGGTTTCCTGCTTCTCACACTGCTTCCAGGCTTTCTGCTCCTCACACTGTGATTCAAAATACCCCTCCTAAAGGGGGCAGGATTGGTTAAGTAGGGTCATCCTAACAGAGGTACAGAGGATGCTTTGAAGGTGAGGGGCTGTAGCTCAGTGGTAGAGCATCTGCTTGGCATGCAGAAAGTCTCAAGTTCAGTCCCCAGCATATCCAGTAAAAGGATCTAGCAGTAGGTGATGTGAAAGACCTCTAGCCTGTTATCCTGGAGAGCTGCTGCTAGTCTGAGTTGACAGTACTGACCTCGATGGCCTGATGGTCTGGTTCAGTATAAGGCAGCTTCATTTTGTGCCTCTAGGGGATGGATACCAAAGATTTTAGAGAGAGGACAAAAAGCACATGGCCCCAGCATGGAACATTAATGAGCCTGTTTCGGCAGGGAGGGCGGGGTATAAATCTAAGAAATAAATGAAAGGGGTGTAGCTAACCTCCCTCTGTTTAACACTGATTGGTGAGCTGTGCCGAGAGGATGGGCATTCTTTCTATTTGGCTCCAGAAAGACTACTTTGCAGACCTTACCACAATTTACAACTTGTGGGGAGGGGGCATTCCCTCCACCGTTCTTTCCTCCCCTCTCCCCCTAATTCTATGCTTCTCATTTTCTTCCATACTGCCCTCCTTTCTCTTACTCTCTCCCCCATGTCTTTCACCTTCTCTGCCCTCATCATTCTCTCTTTCTTGCTCCTTCTGCCTCCTACCCCAATCTCTCTCTCTCTTCTACCCCCCAACCCCATCATTCTCTGTCTTTTTCTGCCTCTTTACCCCATCAGTCTTTCTCTCTTTCTGCCCTCCAACCCCAGCACTTTCTTTCTACCTCCCTACCCCAGCACTCTCTCTTTCTCTCTGACTGCCCCCACACCCCTGCCAAGCCCCCCCATTGTTCTTGGTAGCTCATCAAGAGTTACTCTGGGTGGGCCAGCCAACCTCCCCTCCCCTTCCTCGCAGGCTCAGGCGAGCCATCCCAGCTTCCCTCCCTCCCTTGCTGCTCTTAGTGGCTCACCGTGGAACTGCTCCAGCTGGGCTGCTGAGGCTTCCCCCACCCTGCTCTCAATGGCTCACCCAGAGCTACACCGGGCGAGTCATCTGACCTTCTTTCCCCTACCTTGCTGGCTCACCCAGAGCTGCTTCAGGCAGGCCCACCAAAGCTTTCAGTGGCTTGTCTGGTCCAGCTCCAGGCAGGCCAGGCCTGCCACCTCAAGAGCAGCCTCCACTGTGGGGACTTTCAAAGGTAAGCATATTGTATGCGCCTGCACAGACAATGCTTTTAATGGGGGGGGGATTTAAACCCCCAATATGTTTTTTTTTTACTTTTTAGATCTTTCAGCAAACCTAGGAAGTTACCCAAATGTGCAGAAAAATCTCTTTACTCTTCATGTGCCCCCCTCTGCAGAAATAAGTATCCACACATAGGGGGCACAGTTGGGAATTAGATATATACGTGGGGACCTGCAAGAAACTTCTGGGGGTTATCCCATTGCTCTTTGGTTCCTCCCTTCTCCCCCTACTTCTCTCACACTCTTCCTTTTCTTACTCTCTATCTCTCCTCCATACATGCTACTTCCTCTCTTTCTGCCCCCTCATCCTTCTCTTTGTTTTTCTGTCTCCCCACCTCATCACTCGTTTTCTCTCTGTCACGTCCAGGGGTGTCCCCTACCTTTGGAGAGGCACCCACCTACCTTTGGAGAGGCACCCACCGTGACGGAGGGTACAGGAGGGAAGCAAGAGCCTCAGATATGGAAGGGTAGGGGAGTTCCGTCACTCCCCTTACCCCTTCCTCAGGGTTGACAGCCGTGTAGTTCTCTCTCTCACAGTCCAAGCCAGTCACCTCCGACATGCTCCCTGGCTCACCTGGCTTCCCCCCTTTTATACCCCTCACGTTCCTTTGTACTCCCTCCCCTTCCCTTTCCCCGTCACCGTATTGTGCCCTTCAACTGTCTATCATCTCTTCTCCCATCCCTAGCGGGGGTTCCCCTCTTAGTCCTGCCCTCTTGTGATTCTCCCGTGAGCCTGCCCTCAATCAGTGAGCACAGGGGAGCGGCCACTTCCAGCAAGTCCAGGGAGCCGGCTGCCACCTGCTGTGTCTGCAATCCCCCCCTCTGAGGTAAGCCCTTTCCCCTCCAGTCTCCTTGCTTTCGAGACTGTGCACGCCCCCCTGGCCTCGGCAGTTGTGGAGCTGGATCTGTCCCCGTCCCTTCCTCTGTCGGTCTTCCATGAAAGGGGGGAAGGGCCCTCCAAGAACTCCCGGCTGTCTGTCGGAACCACGTCCCAGCTGACCTCGGCCGTGACTTCCCTCCCAGGGAGCCTTGCCAGTCCCGCCACGGAGGGGCAGGTCACTCTCTTTCTGCCCCCATCACTCTCCCAGACTCCTGCCTTCTTCCTCCCCTACCCTGCACAGCAGCAGCAGCTATAGAGATCAATTCACCTTAGGGCTGCCATCTCCAGTTTTGGAAATTCCTGGAGATTTGGGGATGGAGCCTTGGGATAGTGAGGCTTGGGCAGAAAAGCAGCCCCATAAGGTTATAATGCCACAGATTTAACCCTCCAAAGCAGCCATTTTATCCAGGGTAACTGATCTTTTTAAATTCTTGGTGATCTCCAGTCCTCACCTGGAGGCTGGCAATGGTAGTTTTTGTGGATGAAATGGCTGGTTTGGAGGGTGGAGTCTATGGCATTATACTGGTCTGAAGTTCCTCCTCTCCTCAAATCCCACCCTCTTCAGGCTCCACCCCTCAAATGTCCAGGATTTTCCCAATCAACTGCCAACCTACCTTTATCTGCCTCTCTGTCTTCAACTTTCCATCTCCACCCCCTCCCCCACAACCTCTTCCTAGGAAAATTACAGTCTTTCTCCACAGTGGGAATGAAAGCAACTTACATTATTCTCTCCTCCTTTTATCTGCAAAACAACCCTGTGAGGTTGGTTAGGCAGAAAGTATGTGACTGGTCCAAAATCACCCAGTCAGCTTACACCGCAAGATGGGAATCCTAACCTGGATCTTGCAAACCCTACTTAGCTTTAACTGCTGCACAACACTAGCTTTCTTTTGTTTTAAAAAATTGAATTTTTATCGATTCTTTAAAAATGAAGAAAGGTAGGGAAATAGGGAATGGTGGGTACAAAGCGAAAAAATGAAAGTGCTTACAATTACTTCTACAAACTCTGTTATATTACATTAATAATTCTACTTGTACAATCAGGGAATTCTTTGTGCTAAATCTGGTCACTTAGGTCCATATGTTTCTTGATATCTGCAAAAAAAACCCCAAATTATTGCTTTTACATCACAAAAACATTCTGTAACTTCTTAGAGGAAGTTTATACCATCTTATCATCTTAATACTTTTTATAATCATATTTCAGTTGTATTAATTCCATATCTATGGATTCTCATAGTCAAATCTTTTAAAAACTCTTAATATTTTACTACAAAACCAATCTTTGCTCATATAATTATGGATCCTTAATATCCTACGACTTATAACTAGCCATTCTATCACCAAAGCATTCTAAAGATTATATATTAACCCTTAGAAAAAAGGACATATTTAATATTAAATTCAACTTCACATTCCTTATAAAAGTTTTCATACAAATACTGATACAATCTGTTTCAATTGTGTTAATTTCATATCTGTGGATTCTCATCTTCAAATCTTTTATAGTTACAAAACCAATTCTCCATTTTCACATTAGTCAGTTTAATCTCTGATTTTTCCTCTTCACTCAAATCTTTTAGTTCATTTAAGGGTTGTTCCAACAGACTTTCTACTTGGTGAAATTTGCAAGAAAGCTCCTGAACATGGTCTGCCAAAAGACACAAACCACGCTGCACTGGGAGCAGAGCTGCATCAAAAATGTTCTTAAGTGTTTCTGTTATCAGTTGAAAAGTAGCCATTTTTCCCATGGAGCAACTTAGTCAAATAGCCAGACCATCAATGTTTGTTTAGACTAGACCCAAGAATCCACCAAATACTCTTCAGTTTACCAGTTAGATAAATAAAGGACAGCACAGTCCTTTTGATGTTATTTCCTTTAGATTGAAAGTCGCTTTCAAATAGAGGGGGGGGATAGATAGGCATTCCTCCCCTCCCCTTTCTTTCTGAACTTTCTCACAGCCTGGTTGAGTTCCTTGTCTCTGTTTTAGCAAACATTTCATGCACATACAGAGAGAGAGAAAAAAGCTTACTTGTTGAGTATCTTCTTGCAACTGATGTAGAAAGTGATTTATTGTAGAAGTACACTTCGTTTCTATACTCACCAAGCCCAGCAGTCACAGCTTAGTGCCAATATGGCGATTGCTTCAGCTGGGGCTTCGGGGCAGACAAAAGACTCCAGATCCAAGCCGCTGCCAATGTCTGGTTCTTCGTCATGCCCCCTGCTTCAGGGTCCCCTCTCCTGAGGCCCCCCTAGGAGTTTGGATAGCCCAAACTCCCCCAAACTATGCAATTTGAGTGGCTGCTGGAGCAGAGCTCTGCAACTCACTTCAATCACGCTGCGCTGAAACCAAAAGTATAGCTTTCATAGGGTGGCTACTGTTGAAGAGTAGCAAGCAGCCAGGCCTAATTGAGTCATGCAAGTTAGGTGGTATCAAGTCACCAGAGGGTGCTACCTGGCTTAGGGTTGCCAACCTTCAGGTGGAACCTGGAGATCCCCCAGAATTACAACTGAACTCTAGACAGCAGAGATCTGTCTCCCTGGAGAAAATGGCTGCTTTGGAGGCTGGACTCTGTGGCATTATATACAGCTGAGGCCTCTCCCTTCCCCAAACCCAGCCCTCCTTAGACTCCAGCACAAAATCTCTAGCAATTTAAACCCCTTTTCTCAGGAGTTGCGCCGCTGCTGTCATGGGGCCATAGAATACAATGGAGACTCCAGGGAGAAGGGGTTTAAAGTCTAAACACCTTCTCTCTTCACTTCCCCCCCCCCAGCCTGCCTTGGTAGGCCAGCTGGGGAAGGGAAGGGGAGGCTTTTGAAGATGCCCCCCCTTTTTGCTTCCCCAGCCAGCCTGCCAAGCCAGGCTGAGGGGGAAGCGAAGAGAGAAGGGGTTTAAACTTTAAACCTTTTCTCTCTGGAGTTGTGCCATAGAATACAATGGAGGCCATAGAATGCAAGAATACATAGAACCCAAGGCAGGCTGGGGGGGGGAAGCAAAGAGAGAAGGGGTTTGAAGTTTAAACCCCTTCTCTCTGGAGTCACGCCTTAGAATACAATGGAGAGATTGCTGCGGCGCAACTCTAGAGAGAAGGAGTTTGTGGGCGGGGTGGCGAGCTGGGGGCAGGGCTTGCCGCCACTACCATTTGTGCCCGCTCCTGGGCTGCCAAAGCAGCGCTCTGGCACACTCCGGCCCAAAACGACCCATAGATAGACAGACAGACAGACAGAATTACATACAGTGCCATATTTATAATACTTGACCTCACAATGCAGTTATTTTATCCAAAGTTTCTTTCTTTGCATAGAAAAGATATTATGTACGTATTTGATATCAAGTTTTGTTAGATAGCTGGACACAATTGCAGATTTAAAACATTGTAAATATTGACAGGTAAACTTCCCTGGGATGAGTTTGGAATGATGGTAGCAATTACAGGCAACACTTGAGAACTTTAAAAAAGGTATTGTTTCTCCTGAGAGTTTTAAGTTCACTCTTAATTTCTTTCTTCTCCTACATCCCTTTTTTCTGACCTCCACTTTCCAGGGGTAAATGTCGTCACTTTTACACATAAATGCCCCCCCCACCCCCAGTACATGGAAAACTGCTGTGGAAGTGTTCCACAAATGTTCACAAATACATTTTCCATGGACCACTGATGTCCTTAGAAAGAACATCAAGCTCTCTGACAAAATGGTATGATCCAGGGTGCTGAGATAAAGGGGAAAGTAATAAAAAGAAACCTGTCCTGCTTCTGCCACCAAAGTGTGTGTTGTGTACATGAGTTCTTTATTAATTCACATTAAAATCTGATCTGGAGAATAACTTTTGGGGATATCTTGTACTGGATACAAGCAATAACAGTAATTGGTGTTTGAATTTCAAAACAAGGACAGCCCTCAATGACACCACTAATTTATACTGGAATTTTTTTGATGTAACTTATGCATTAAATTTAACAGATGTTTTAGCAAGCCAGGGAGGATACTTTTGCCCACATGTTACCTATCTATTCACATGACCTCCATCTTGCCAATAGTAGTTGAAATTTGGGAAGGAGGTTAGCACAAAAGCACAAAACGTTCTTTATAAATGAATGCCTTTAAATACAGTGGTGCAAGAATGATGTACTTCACTGCAGAAGGCCAAAGGGCTGATGGGGTAATAATAATAATTCAAACCACTTTATATTATAGAAAAAAATCAGGTCTTTGGGAGAATCTAAATAAATTTAAACCAAGAACAGTGCCTTTTCTGAAAGCAGGGTGTTTTGCCCTCACTACACCCACAAACCACCCTACCTAATTTTAGGAGATAATTTCTGGATTGGACAAAGCGATGTGCAGGAAGGTCTGATTTAGGAATCTCCCACTGCAGTCATTGATGCACTATCCCCACCCCTCAGCTTTCTAAACACTCTTTTGGAAACATACTACCCAGCCTTCTGCCCTGTAACATCTTTTGAAAGAGGAGCGTAAGTATGCTAATTAAATCAACAAAAGACTCCTGTTGTGATTATAAGAAAATCAGTTGTCCCAGGATAGGTATATGGCTTCCTTTAAGACTTGCAATAACCACTGCACATGAAAACTGGGCGGGGGACAGAATAACTTGGCACTAACAGCTCAAGTATGTTTCCCATCTAGTACCTAACTTCTAAGTTTTATTTAGTACCTAATTTCCATGTGGGCCATGGTGGCTCAGAGGTTAAGACACTGAGCTGCAGACCGGAAGGTCTGTAGTTCGGCAGTTTGAGACCCTGGTGCTGTGTGATGGAGTGAGCTCCCATCTCTGGCGCCAGCTCCTGACAACCTAGCAGTTCGAAAGCAAGAAACTGCAAGTAGATAAATAGGTACCACTTCAGTGGGAAGGTAACAGCATTTTATGTGCCTCGCCGTTTAGTCATGCTGGCCACATGATCATGGAGAAGTCTTTGGCCAGCGCTGGCTCTTCAGCTTGGAAATGGAGATGCGCATTGCCCCCTAGAGTCGGATTTCACTGACTTTTGAGCAAGGGAAACCTTTACCTGTACCTTTAATTTCCACGTAGCCCATATTTTCAGAGCTATGTGGTTCTTAGTCATGATCACACATGGATACAACGTGGTGCATACCTATTGGTGTATGAAAATACTGCTATTAAGTCTGCTGTTCAGTGTGTCATTACCAGGCCCTATCCCATGACATGGGCAGGCCTTGCCCAGTGGGGTGGGGTTTGGAATGATGGCCACCTGGCAACTTCCAGCCTTGTCCCACCATGTACTTATGCACACTGCCATAACATTTCTGGTTCCATATTGGCTGTTCTTAAGGAAGAACATCTTCTAGAAAGGAAGAGAGTATTCAGGCTTTCTAGCAATGGGTGATTGGAGAGATAATCCCATTTTTATTAGAGTTTAATGTTGCTTTAAATTCTCAAAAACTTTCTTCAGAAATATCATAAAGTAAGCAAGACCTGAAATTAACGGCATGTAGAGTCCTTGCCCTGATTATCCTATTTTCTTTGTCTTGACATAATTATCCTATTTGCTCTCAAGTCTTCATCTTAATTTCTCTTCTTCCACAGTTCTTTTTCCCAATTCTTTTTACCGCAGGCACAGTGCTAAGAGCCAGGGATGAGCTATGCCAGTGCCTTGACAGCATTGCAGGGAGTTGCTTTGACATTGCATCAAAAAGGGAAATATTTAGGACTCAACTGGAGTATAAATTAACGCCATTGCTAATGTTAAAAAGAAAGAGTCTGTATATGTCAGAATATTCAAAAAAACCATTTCTTCGGGTTCTTTCAATCTACCATGAGTTCTTTGTTAAGAAATGTACATAAAATAGTGATTTTCAAAGCTGCTAATTCATTCCCCCCCCCCTGGATTTTTCACTTAAAAAGGAAAAAGAAAATTAGTTGTGGCAGGATTTTTTCTTTTTAAAAAAAAATAATAATCTTTTCTGTAAATGTGAAAAATGACTTTGGCAGTCTTTAAATTCCACTTAACACTGTAAGCAAAATTGGCAGACCTCCAAGAGAACAGAAAAGCTTTTATTTCTCTTCTTTTTGTTGCAGATGGACCCAATTCAAAAAGCAGTAATAAATCATACATTTGGGGTTCCTCTTCCTCACAGAAGAAAGCAAATAATATCGTGCAACATTTGTCAGTTAAGATTTAACTCAGATGTAAGTAGATAATTTTATATCCTCTTAATGGTTTTATGTATGCAATAATGTTTTCTTTTTGTCCATTGAACCTACCTGACCCTTGTACATAAAATATAATCATATTTATGATTACTTATTGATACTCTTTGGCTTTTCATATTCATTTTGGATTTCTTTTCTACAATTTAACTTCTACCAAGTTATCTGCATAAATTATGTGACAGAAGACTTAATGTGTCATGACAACAAGCTGTAGAGCTTACTTGCTCTTAACACATTCATTAGCCTCAAATGTTTGAATTGCAACTTCACCAAAGGTCTATAGCAGGTATGTCCAACAGGTAGATTGCAATCTACCAGTAGATCGCGGAGGGGTCAGAGGTAGATCACCAGCCCCACTTGGTCTCCTGGTTTGCTGGACAGGTGTTTGGGGTTTTGTTTGTTTGTTTGTTTGTTTTGTGTGATTAAAATATAAAGCTTTTACTAAATTCTAGCACTGGGATGAAAATAACAACAGAGCTAAACGGCTACATCCTTACACTACAAAGACAAAACTAGAAGAGAGCAATTATGGCTACTCTTACTTCTTGAGAACAGCAAACAAAGACGGGAAGACAATGTTCGCAGTTCTTTCTGGATCTTCGTCTCTCTGTTTTAGCTTATTTTGCTTACCAGTAAATGACAGAAGGTGCATTATAAATGGGGGGGGGGGGTTGGAACCCAACTTTAGGGGGTTAAAATCTAATTTGAAACTAATTTGAAACTTTATTTTCATGGTGGTAGATCACTGGCACTTTTGGCCGGGAAAAAATAGATCACTACCTGTTCGAGTTGGACATGCCTGGTCTATAGTGTCAGTAATTCTTCCCTGAGGGTGTTCTTGCCTAGCAGTTTTATCTTCAGTAACTAAAGTTTGATAACAATCTAGTTAAATGAACTTATTTTACAGAACTAATTCAAAGGTATAGAAGAAGTGCATACTAGTGTTCCCAGGCCCAGCCTGGCAACCAACAGGAGTCATTGTGGGCACCAGCAATGGCATGATGTCACTGCCTAAGAAACCCAGACATGATGTCACACCTATCTGGGAATCACTAGAAACTGTTTTGTAAAACCATAGAGTGTTTGGCGAATCTTAGAGAGGAGTGAGACCACTTCCAGGGTGAGAGCCAGTTTGATGTAGTGGTTAAGTGCGCGGTCTCTAATCTGGGAGAACAGGGCTTGCTTCCCCACTCCTCCACTTGCACCTGGCTGGATGACCTTGGGCAAGCCATAGTTCTGATAAGAGTTGTTCTTGAAAAAGAGCAGTTTCTGTAAAGAGCTCTCTCAGCCTCACCTACCTCAAAGGGTGTCGTGGGGAGGGGAAGAGAAAGGAGTTTGTAAGCCGCTTTGAGACACCTTTGGGTAGTGAAGGGTGGGGTATAAATCCAATCTCTTTTTCTTCTTCCCCTGATGCCTTGCTGTCGCTGATGGCAATTCCCCCCCCTCCTGCTGCTTGTCCGCCATCAGCAAAGCCCGTTGGAAAAGTAAAATCTCCTGCCCCAGCAGCACACAGCAGCCATAACATAAACAGCTTGTCCTGTTAAATATCATTTCAGCCTGTGATTACTACTGGTACTGAATGGTATTGCATGTTGTGTGCTTTCCCATATGAAAAAGAAGATCCCCATGAAAAATAAAATGCCAGAAGGAGAATTTCAGACTATAACATGCAATCCTCTAATAGGAAGTGGTAAATTCTAGGAAATCCTGGAGAGTTTTATACTAAAACATGATCCTCTTTCTCTGATATGAAGTGGATTACATTCCAGGAAATCCTGTACCATGCAGTGTTTTCTGCTTATTTGAATATGGGCAGAGCATATTCATGGTGCTGAAAAACAAATATCAGCAAGTGAAATAATCTGGTGCAACAAAAGATGATGGGGGGGGGGAGATACTGCATGTTTTCATTTGAAATCAAATAATGAGTTTTGTTGCTATTACTATTATTATTATGCTGAGATAATGTATGTGAAGTGCTTTGAACACTCTGAAGTGTGGTAATATGTATCATTATTAATAGAATCCTTTCATTTCATTTTTTCTCTGTTTTCTGTAAACTTTCTCAAAAAGAAGGTTCTTCCTAGATTTATTTCTGCTTGAACAGTCTGGCCAACTTCAAAATGAACTCTCCCATGCAAAATACAACAAAGGACTAGATGCTTCCATAGAAAAGGGTTACCCTGGAAAAAAAATAAAGTGCAAAGAGAGGCCTCTAATGATATATAGATCCTTTACTTCATGTGGCAACTTTAAAGTGGATATAAAATTCCCTCTTGTCCAGAAAAAATTGCAATTATCGAAGGAAATTAGGAATTAGTCCATTCAGTCCAAAATTAAAATTAATCTAGATTTGAAATGTTCACAGTGTTCCTAAGGATTGCATTATATTAGATGTGATCAATTTGTATTTGCTTTCAAAACATGATATGCACATATTCATATAAATGTATTATATGAATGGATTTTTCACATTTTGCTTCACAGTTACTCTGTGAACTCTTTCATTGTACATACGAATAACTCTCCAAAATCCCAGTTGTTATTTGCAAGAACATTATAACACAAGTAGTCTGTAGGAGCATTTCCTACTACACATTTCTGCATGCATCCAATAAAGTCCTGTGCTTTTGGAATGGAGTAAATAAATACTCCGAAAACCATGTGATAGTTTTCCATGTTTCACTACCGTGCAACACTTTCTAACATCTGGTTCTGCACAACTAAAATTTGTGTATCTTGCACTGTTGCTATAAAATATTCTAAATATTTATTTTAGAAGCATTAATCAGTTCAAGGCCACTAATAGATGTAATCAGTACCTCTGATTTGGTGGGCAAAGAAAATTTTACTTTACACAGCTAATTGTAGCAATTTTTCCCACTAATCAAAATGCCATTCTTCAAAACTGTTTTGAAGTTTTGAAAGCACTTTGAGATTGCTGGCGTATTCACAAGGCAAAAGGAAACCTGGCCTCCAAAGAACACGTTGGCTAGACACCATAAAAGTCAACACCAACCTGAGCATGGAATAACAACAGTACAAAATTGAAAAACATGGAGAGAACTGGCCCATAGAATCACCAAGATTTGAACAGGTCTGAATGACTAACAACAACAACAACTACATCTAACTATACATTAAAACCACAACACCTAAGACTGACACTACAGCTTATATTGCTTTGCTATCCACTGAAAAATGGGCTTTTTGAAAACTAGCTATCATATTGTAGTGATGGTATTGTGCTGATGGTATGGAATACCATACAGATTATATTCCAGGTGTAAAGTCCATAGTAATTTCTGAAGACCCATGGGAATGGACCAAGCATGTCCTATATTGTGCTGCTATCCCTAAAGTGAAGAGTGAATTGATGTACAGATAACAGGATAAAGTGAAGAGTGAATTGATGTACAGAATTGATGTACGGATATGAGCCTTTTTGAACATATAATGCCACATCTTGACCAGCCTTGTTGGTGAAATAAGTCTATTGCAATGTGATTTACATGAGGATGCCTGTGAAGATAATCAAGGAAGTTGGTACAGAATACAGCAGCTTGTTTGTTGTGGATGTGAGGCACAGCACTAACATTATATCTATTATGAAATCATTGCAATAGCTGCCTGTTAGTTTCCAGGTTCAGTTGAAGCTCCTGCTTCTTACCGTTAAAACCTTTCATATCATAGGACCCACATATTTGAAGGACCACCCCTCCTAGTATGTGCACATATGGCAATTAATTTCATCAAACTACAGTTTGCTCTCTCATGCAGGAGTGTTGGATCAGTCTTGGCTCACGCAAGGACTTTTTTAGTGGCAGCACCTATGTTGTGGAACAGCCTTGCTGACATTATCAGTGGGCATCCATTACCTTTGCTTCCTGAAGTTATGCAAGGCCATGCTGTTTTGGTGGGACATTAACTGGAGCAGAATTGTGTTGAAGGGGGCAGCAAGGTTGTCTGTTCAGTTCTTTGACTGCTTGATTTTAAGTTGTCATGTACAATATTTTAAACTCTCATTGTAATCAACTTTGAGTCCTGAAAGGTGGATCAAAATTGACTTCAATGTAAAACAAATAAATAATGTTTGTCAGGAAGTGAGCTAGATCCAGATGGTCGGCCGTGTTGGTCTGAAGCAGTAGAACAAATTTAGAGTCCAGTGGCACCTTTAGGATCATCAAAGGTTTATTCAAGGTATGAGCTTTCATGTGCAAGGCACATTTTTTATAAATTCCTCCAAGCTTTGTGTGTATTGCTTGTAGGAACTCACATGAGGGAGGTTGACATGCTGTGTACACATGTGTTGGAGGAACATGAAATAATAAAATAAGATCTTTACTTCATCTTTTTTGTTCATGGTGGATTTGCTGACCTTCCACATTTTGTGGCTGCTTCCTTTCTTTAACAAGTCAAATATTTTTGAAATAAATTCATTTGTAGGTTTGTAGCTTGTTGAACAGTTTGGACTGAAGTAAGTCCACTGAAATATTCAAGTCTTATAAGCATCCCTTTTGATGAAAAGCAGACCTTCATAGAACAAGAGCTTTTTTTAGATCCTAGAGATACAATTTCTATATCAGGAATGGACAAAAATACATTTATTTATGGCATTATATTATGAAAATGTTTATTGTAAAGCAGCTCTGTATGATATTTCATTTCCGTTCAATGTGGAGAAGCATTCTCCCAGTCACAGGGTCACGAAATCAAGTTTCCAGTGGAAATCAGAAAAGGCAGCACTGTCTTGCAAAATTATTTAAATCCTTTCAGTAGAAGTTATCTGCGATTCTTTGCAACAGCTGTGTGTTCAGCATTTCTTTCTTCTCCTACAAGGAAAAGGAGTAAGCCATAATTAATAAATTTCTCCATGCTAGTACAGAATTGTGATTCAAGCTTTAAGCATGAAAGTCTCATCTTCAAGAGAGAATTGCATTTTATGTGTTATTTCACAGTACATTTACAACACTCTGTCCTCCTCCATTTTATCCTACCACCCTATTTGTGGATTTGGATAAATATACAAGCCATGCAAAGTCCTACAAAACTTGATTATCTTCAGAAAGATACTTTAGTCAAATGATTCTTCTGGAGTATATACTTTTTATTTAGTGAATTTTATATGGTCCCTCTCCAGAGAGATGTGCTCAAGGCAGCTCATCAGTAAAAACAGTACCATAAATTATCAACTACAAAAGGTGTCTGGCAAGCCTCAAGAGGTATTCCAAAGGCAAGTGTGACCACCACTCCGAAGGCAACCAGTGGGAGATCCAGGCGGGCAGGGACATGGAAGGTGACCAGCAGCAACAGCATGGTGTCACTTCCAAGAAAACATGAAAATGATGTCACGCTGCTCTATGAATCAACAGAAGCTTTATGGCAAAACTATAGAGTTTCCAGTGATTCCTAGAAATGACTGCTATCACTTCCAGGATTTCCCCAGAAGTGATGTCACACCTTTAACCTGACTGCCATTTTCCCCCTGATATTTTTTTCTCCCCCACAGCTCCAAGCAGTGGGGCAGGGCAGTCCCCTCTCCTGTCAGGGGGCTGGCAAACTTAGTCACCACTGGAAAAAGCCCTCTCTCTAGTCACCACCTGACTCACTACTGCAGATGGGGACAGAGAGCACAGTTTGAGAGGCAAATCTTAACTGTTAGACTGAACAGTACAGAGAATATGGGGGTCAAAGCTACAAAGGAACTAAAACTGAACTTGCATGTTTTTGATCATCAGAGAGATAGCAAGGGACAGAGGGTTTGTTTTGTGTTGTTCTTTAGCCCAATCCCTGGTGCAAATTTAGGATCTGATACCTATCATCCATTACAACCCAGGTCTACATTATTCCATAAATAAAGAAAAAGGAATGGTGCCTGCCAAGAAAATAGTCATAGATGTCTCAGGGAAGCATGCTAAGTCAGGAGATGTAACAAACATTCAGTTCCTCAAGGTTTTTCTAGGTAGGACCACAATGCTTGAGATTTTGAAAACTCGTATCAGAGTTGATTTGAATGGACACACACACTAAGTTCCAATAGACCAATTCACAAATAATATTTTTGAAAGGCTGGTGGTCCATTTATGTTGCAAGATATGCCATCGGTGTACTATGTTCTGGTCAATGACCGTGAATAAAACTTACTACTACTACTTCAGATACGTCTTTAGGAAGCCACCAGTACAATTGCAATTGTCACGGGAAGACCGCTACATGGATCCACAATCAATTAAATTGCTAGTGGTTTAAGGTGGCTAATATTTATGATTCCAGAATAAATGAACTGGCAGTTGTAATTAGGTCATGGATTATATGTTTTCACCATGGAAAACCAATCCTATGATTCCCACTCATTACTTTATGTTTGTCATTCACTACCCCACATTGTCATGAACTGTGCTGAGAGACCTTGGACTTATCACACACACTCAGCCCAACCTCTGTTTCATAGGATTGTTGTGATGATAACATAGGGAATGAGGAGCCATATATGTAGTCATAAGTTCCTTTTAAAAGGGTGAGATAAAAATATACTAGCTACATTTTTGACTACTTGGATTTTAAGCAGAGCAATTCGGATCCCTTTACAGTTACCAGAAGTAGTTTGTTAATATTGCTTCGGATGAATTTTTTGGGTAAGTTTTGCACACTTTATTCCAATGGGATATAACTGATTTAAGCCAGGATTAGGAGTGTGCATTTGGATCTACCCGAACTGAAAATATACCCACAAAATACCTTATTGGTATTTTGCAGGTATATTTTGGCTTCCCAAATGCATCTGAGTTTTCTCGGGAAAACGGGCGGGGGGGGAGAATCCCCAGAAAATCCTGGACATATTTGAGCATTACTGGTAGATCTAAAAACAGCAATCTGCTCCCACCTCTCAGCTGTTTGTCATTCTTCTGCAGTCACTTTAAACTTTAAAGTGGCTGCAGAAGACAGACCCCACCAGCTCATCTTAGCACTGGCTGGCTTCTCCTGCAGCCCGGCTTAAACCAGGCTGCAAGAGAAGTCAGCCCAGGATCAGCTGCAGGAGAGGATCAGCTGGGGCAGCAGGAGCTGAGAGCTCCGCGCCACCTCAGCTAGGGCTTGTTTAAAGGGAGCTGCAAGAGAAATCAGCTGAGGATCAGCCAGAGCAGTAAGGAGCTTCCCTCCACCTTGGCTTAGTGTTAGCTTCTTCCTCCTGCAGCCCGGTTTAAACCAGGCTGCAAGAGAAGTCAGCTCAGTATCAGCTGTGCCTGCAGGGAGCAGACTGTTCTCTGCGGGCACAGCTTCTGATATGCATCCCCCCCCCCTTGAAAAAGATTGGGATTTCCAAAACAATATCCTGGATCTTAATACCATGCCAGTATTGGGATCCGAATTTTTTTGGGGGGGAAATCTGAAACTTTTTTCAGTTCAGTATATCCGAACCAACCCACCCACCCACCCAAAAATGGGGGTGGGTGATTGCAGACCATTAGCTGCAATCCAAAGAACAGTAAAAGTGGTTCCATGATGCCCAGGATGGCTTCAGACTTGTATTTCTCTCATACTTCATGTCAAGCAGATTCTTTAACTTAAAAGGGTTTCGAGGGCAGTATCAGGTATCAGCTGTTAAATCCAAAATCCTACACAGTACAAGCCCCCTGTTTAAATATCTCTTTGGTCCTTGTCTTTGATTTTTTTTTATTTTTTTTGGTATCAGACTGCTTAAGAATACTGGTGGTGAGATACAGATTTTATTGGGACAAGAGAAGTTTGAGATTTGGATAATTATTTCGGTAATCCAAGATGATTAAATGTACTAGAAAATCCTAAATTGTTCACCCTTAGAATGACATTCCTGGGTAATCTTTGGCGACCTGCATTCCCTGCAAATAAAATGGGTACTAGAAATAACTCCAACTTTACAAATAAAGCATATAATATGCTAACTATAGCAAAACTATGCATTTATATCATGGACTCTGTAACTAACTTCGTCACTATCATTTGTTGTTCAGATCCTGATGCAACATGGGGTTCATTTTTCATGTAGAATGTTATGGTTTCTCAGCTTTGTCCTGTGCATTCAGGATCTCCATGGAATCTCTTTTTGATCTTAGCTGTTGTGACTATATGCAGCATGCCATAAGGGCAGTCTTGTATGTAAAGGATGGAGAGTGATGCAGGAGTGGAAAACATATGGTACATACATCCAACCTTGATGACTTGCTTCTTTTTTGGCCTCTTGTCCGGTGAGAATAACTTAGTTTTTGCAATATTTAAAAAGAAATAGTGTTGCCTTTAAATCTGCATAACAACAGCAATAACAAAAATTTTCCTGGCATGTAATTGCTCAAGTATAATATGTCTAATAGGTTTGTTCTCCTCTGGAAAGTAAGTGTGACTCATGCTCAAAATGCTTTTTTATTTCCTACCTTTTCCAAAAAATCTGATTTATGCTGTCAACTGGAAAATGTAACGAAAAAGAAAGATATAGAAAGAAATAGATGTAGAGATTCCTGTGGTATCTCTGGCATTCACGTCTGCATAATTTAGAAACCCTACAGAACATCCAGACATTTTGAGACATAAGACTATTGCCCTAAGGAAGTCTAACCAAATAGCACAGGATGCCTTGTTTTTTGTAGCGTATATGACTACTTTGAGAACAACCAATGAATTGTTGCACAGTTGGATGTGTAATGGCTTTGTTCTGTTTTTATGGGCATATGCTGCACAGTTTGAAACATTACCTTATGTTTCCTAAGACACAATTTTAAAAGCTGGTAATACTAGCAGAAATCACAGAACCTATGAGATGGCTGTAATGGGATGCGGTAGGAACTATTTGACTATTTTGGAATAGTTTATTTTATCTCTACCGTTTTTGTCATTGTTGTATAATAATAAAAATTCTTCTTCTTCAGAGTTGATCAGCAATCCTGCACACAGACTGCTATATCCAAATGATGTTGATGGGAGTTGTATCCTTGAACTGCAGCTTTACCATGAGTAGTCCAGTGCTGGATTGCACATCTCCATTGTAGATCAATTTAGCAAAATAAAACTCTAGAATGCAATGCCGAGTTGAGGGTGAACTGGCCCAGATATTTATGGCACCCTAGGCAAATGAATTGCCACTTCCCCCGCACTGCGGGAAAGCCACTGACACCACCCTCCTTCCCCCTGTACCATGGGGAAGGCACCACCACTCATGCCACCCTCACTGGTGGCACCTTTAAGAAGTTTGTCTGCACATGAAAGCTTATACCCAGAATAAAACTTTGTTGATCTTAAAGGTGCCACTGGATTCAAACTTTGTTCTGCTGCTTCAGACCAACAAGGCTACCCATCTGAATCCATTTAGTGAGTTGACCAACAAGTTAGGTATGAGAGGTGTAATCACAGGTGATCTGAACCATTGGGAGAGGACTGCTATCCCTGTCCGCAGGTAGGGGCCTTTAAAATAGTGCAGCAGCTTTAATATGACCCATCACCTTAAGTAGGTGGTGTTCTCTAATGCATGTGAAGAAGCTGTAACTTCCCCTGTGCTGTTTGTCTGACCCAAAGTGAACCTAGGGTGCATTATTGGAAGAAGAAGAGGAGGAGGAGGAGGACGAGGAGGAGGACGATTTATACTCCACCCTTCAATTGGAGTCTCAGAGTGGCTTACAATCTCCTTCCCCTCCTCTCCCCACAACAGACACCCTGTGATTTAGGTGAAGCTACCGCTCTTGAGAGAACAGCTCTGAGAGAACTGTGACTGATCCAAGGTCACCCAGCTAGCTGCATGTGCTCATTTGCTCATACACCAACAGTGCTGTTCCAATGCAGAAACATACCATGGGGGAAGGCAGGAGCCCTGCCTCTCCCCACATCATGGTGCTCCCAACCAGAATCAGGCCCCATGATACAGTTTAAAAGAATTCAGTGTTTCTACATGGTGGGGAATCCCCAAGGATACCCAGATCATCTTGTTTGATCTGTTTTGATCAGAATGAAAAATAAAATTTTTAAAGGTTTCAAGTAGCCATCAAGGACTCACCTCTCCTCAAGATGGAGTAAAAAAGGCAATTTCAAGTGAGATCCCAGGAGCTTTTATCAATATAGTTTTCGTGTAAGAACAAATATGCAGGTATATTCATAGTAGTAGTAACCTACAGTATTGAACAGTAGATAGATCTTGGGAAATTACTTCTGTGTGCATTGATTTACAAGTCTTGTTCGACCGGGTTTCTATAGGTGTAAGTGTGCACTTAGGGGAAAAATCCACTGCTGCATAAATATATTTCATTTGTACTGGAGCACTTTGTTATAGGCATAAATGCCTCCTTGTATGCTTATAAAGAAGCTTTCAGAGATATTCAGAGAATTGGATTTATCCTTTCCCCAGCATAGCTTATTTTCTCTGCATCAGTGGTCTTGTCATGATAATCAACATTTTTTGTCCCAGCCATCAATCATTCTTGATTACAGCTGGGTAGAAGTTCTGTACTGTTGATCAGCTCATCAGCGTGCATAATATTATACCTGGAGACTATTGAAAATTGTTGCTCAGTGGGAACTCAGTTGCCTTTGCAGCTTTTGTCTAAAGTACTTTCATCTACCTATGGTTTTCCTTGCAAGTTCTCACTTCTACCTTTGATTGTAGTCTTTTGAATTTATATTACTCTTTCTTTGATTAATTTGAATACTGAAGTATATTTCTTTGCTATGACATGGTTCATTTCATTGGGCAAATACTAAAGTTAATATTAGTACAGGACACAGATTTTTTTTTTTAAGCACAAATTAAATGACAGTACTTGTGCCTCAAGGGATAGAAAAAACTGTATTTTTTAAAGAGTGAAGTCAGTGATTTCCATTGATTTAGTTAAGGTGAAATTTGATCACTGATGATCAGTTTAAGAAGCTGAGTAGCTACAGGAAGAGCCTGAATTACCATGGACTTAATTTCTTCAAAGAGGTTATGGTTTAGTGTGTTTGCCATGTTATAGTGTGCTACAATTGGTAATAGGTACTCTGAAATAATGCCCAAATTCCTACCATCACTGCAACAAATAGTAAGTTTGGTTCCTGTAAAACTTTTCTGCTAATGGCAGGACTTTTCTCCAGCACAAGGGGTTTTCTGCTGATCTTGATGATATGAATATTTATTTGCATGATAGAGATCCAGAGGTTTTGATAGTTATATCGTATAACTACATACCTGGGAAATGTACCACTTTTTAGAGACAGCTGGCTCATGCATACACAGTAAGACGCGTGCCCAAGGGTTGTCTCCCAGCATACCATCAAGTGCTATAATCTGAAATGAAGCACAGTTCTCATCTTGTTAGGACTGAAGCAGCATAAGAGCCTAAAAATGGCACCTAGCCTTGTAGGCTGCTTCTTGCTTTGATAGCACTGTCTATGCGCCTTGAGGTGTACATGAGAGATCTGGCTGCCATGGTGCAGCTGCTCCTTTTGCCTCGGCCACTTTTCTTCAGCTAGATGCTCTATAAAATATGTACAAGCTTCTGCTGCAGTGATGATGATGGCAAAAGATTGTTCATAGCTGTGGCTTCTCCCTGCTACTTGCATTGAGTCCTTTCCCCTCCCCTCAATGCACCAGTTGTGTTCCATGAACTATTACAGGCCCGTTTTCCATTGCCTGAAAGTAAGAGCCATACTAATGAATGGAAATTGTTCAGCAGCATTCTTTGAATTGTATCCAAATTGGCAGCCACTGCGTAGGTTCTGCACTCACAGGACATGGCCAAGTCCCCCTATCAAAGAGTCTGCTGAGTTGAGCTCAAATTATATTAGTGATTTCAGTGGGCAGACTGAAATAACTGCATGTGATTCCATTGTAAAGTTTACTTTTAATGAGGTATTACTAGCCTTCTAGAATTTAATGCTTATGCAGACTTTCTCCTTTCAGATATTCTCCTTATTTAATGGTTTTTTTAAAAAAAGTAATTCATATTGCAATGTGGTATTATTTTACTATATGGGAATGAATAAGTTACAATAATCTTCTATATATGGCACTTCAACAGCCAAATGGAATAACAAAGTGGAATGTTGGAGAACACAACTGTTAAAAACTCATGTTTTGCTATAAAATATTTAATTAGCCAGCACTAATTTTTCTGTCCCTGCTGATCACTGTTTGGAACACTGTTTTTTCCTGATGACGCTAGTCAGGCCTGATTCAGATACAGGAAGTCCTAGGCATCTAGTTAGGTTTCCAATATCTGAGGAAGAGCTAGACCTCAACAATGTTTTTGGTTTGTTTTGGGTGTAAAACACAAAACTATTACTGGATAATCTTTTTATTAAAACATTATTATTTTCAATATTAACATAGACTTACTGAAAAGTGTATAATATCACTCACTGATTTCACATAGATAATTAAAGAACTATTATTTGAGCCCATTTAACATGACCTACCAAAAGTAAACTGGTTATAGGTAAGGAGAATCTTCAAAGAAAAAGCTCCAATTTAGTTAAGTTTCCCATATTTCTAAAATTCAAAAATCATCTTCCAACAATAGCTACCTGTCCCACCTGAGAAAGCTCACATTCTTGGCTAACTATCTTTTTACTTCAAACAACATACAGAGTTATCTGTATTGAAACATTTGCTTCAAATATATCACAATATGTTTGATGCTGAATATCCATATCTATTTTCTAATATCATTCTAGTCTAATAGGTTTTTATAATGTATCGGCCATTATTTGTCCATTTATCATGCAATATAATGCTTGTATCAAATTTGTATGAGGTGATAAATGCCCATAATAAAGTCTGTTGTAATGACAAACAGGCACAAAGCTGCAGCAATAAGTATCAGTGTATGGAGATGACAAGAATAATGAAAGATGGAAAATAACAGCTTTGTCTTCCTTGATTCAGATTATTGGATGTTACTTAGAATTACTTTCAGGTGCATCATTTAGCTTTCCTTTGGCCAAAATCATGTCATATACAAATGGAGCTTTTAAGACTGTGTTGTTTTTAAGATTAAGGCCGCAATTCTGTTTGTACTTGGTTGGTGGTAAGCTCTAATCAGTATTGTGAGATGGGTTAATTCTGGTTAGATAGGTATAGGATCAGGCTGAATGTGGTTCAGTGTTCCCAGAAAAATGACAGGACCTCGAGTACTGTACACTTGCCTACATGTGTGGCTCAGTGGAAGAGCCTCTGTTTTGCATGCAGAATGTCCCTGGTTCAATCCTCAGCATCTCCAGCTAAAAGGATCAAGTGGTAGGTGATGTGAAAGACCTTAGCTTGAGACCCTGGAGAGCAGCTGCCAGTCTGAGTAGATAATACTGACCTTGATAGAATCATTATTCTGAATCAGTGTATGGTAGCTTCATGGGTATTCATGTACATCAGCATAAGAAACACTTCCACAAATAATAGAGGAGTCTGTAAGCATTGATTCAAATGTGTATATAGCTAGTGAATATTCTCTTGGAAACTTACAAGTCATTTGTAGGCATGACTTTCAAACAAGAGGTCTGGCTAATTATGTTACAAACATTATAAAGCAAACCCCCTTACTTTGCAACCAGGAAGAACGATTATAGCTAGAGATAATTGGTTATAGTCCTGCCAGCCAGCTCTTTGTTGAATTGCCACACTAATAGAGGACGACTGTATTTTAATGTGCTGTGTATTGAAACATAAATTGCCTGTAGGTGAAGACTGGCCTTTGGTTTTACCACAGGGTATTCAGCATGTACAAAAGTGCATTTTCCAAGTGACAGAGTGGCACTTGAAGTCCTTGGACTTGGGAGACTTGTTTGTATATATTGTTTGTATCAGCGCCATATACAATTTATACAGTGCTATAATGTGCCCTGCCTGACATTGTCACAACAGCCACTGTAGTTAGAAACTGGTAAACTGCCATCAGGGATTATTTTAAATGATTTATCTAGATGAATTTTTGTTTTATCATATGTTGTGAGCCACTCAGAGCCTGCTTGTGGGGTAGGGCGGGGTATAAGCTGAAAAAAATAAATAAATATAATACAGCAACATTGTACTTTTACTGATTTGGGGCAGTCACTCATTATCCCTCACCCTGTCCTCACAGGGTTGTTGTGAGGATCAAATGGGAAGGGACAGCACCATGGATGCCACCCTGAAGATGTGTTAAAATCTAATAAAGTCTAACAAATAGTTAGTAAAGATATGTGTGCCATCCTGAGGTTGTATGTCAGTTAGTAAAGATAATATCAGGCAAACATTGGTAAAGACAGCCTCTTAATCAGTTCAAGAAACAGGAAGGACTGTGCACAATTTGCTTTTTAATTCTCAGGTTTAAAAAACTTGGTAGCGGATATAGCCACTCCAGATATTACACAACTACGCAGATTCAAATTTAACTCATTCTGTAGGCTGAAGCATAGCCACAAAGACAATACATTCCTATTGCAGATTCTTAGAATAGTAAAACAACTGTGCAATCCTAAGAACACATTTGTGGGAATAAACCCTGTGCGACAAAATGGACCCATGTAGGAGTGCTTACTTAGTCAAATGGTGGCAGTGACTTAAGCAAAAATTTGACAGTAGTGTAGAGATAGGATTCACTGATATACCACATTTATAGGATGCTTATAATCTGTGCAGTGTTACCTGTTACATGTGGGTTTTTGTAATATTCCTTACAGTTCAGAGGCCACATTACAGAGCCAGAGCAACTAAAACACTGGTTGCCTACAAAGAAAAAAACAACCAAATAAACTTCCTGTTTTCCCCACCCTAGTGAATACCAGATGTAGAATTAACCAAACAGATGAATAATCCTTGCCTACATGTACTTACATGAGTGTAGGCAAAAGAAAATGTTTCATAGACTAGGCGGGAGGGTGTGTACATGTATGTTTTCAATCAAGGTTGTTCTTTCATAAAAATACAATTTCGGTATAATGACTGTATAATCCAGCCAGTGTTTTTACTCAATCTTGCCTAATTTCCATCCTCACTACAACCTCTACCCCACATGGCTTTTATCCATGCAGGTCTCGTGATAACTAGCATAACTAAAAATCTGTAACTATACCAGCATTGATCATAAACAGAGTTACACCCTTCTAAGTTTATTGAAACCAGTAGACTTAGGGAAGTAACGCTTTTATCATTGCACTGTGTATCTCATCAAACTGAGAATCCCCATGTAAAATATTGTGTATATTTTTAAAATCTAGAATGGGACCAATTTGGCATGGGTGGAAAAAATTACCACCATTTGCAGAAGAGTAATTCTTCAAAACCATTTTGAGAAACAGAACCTCTTTGATTCCCCAAAGTTTTCTGACCCCTTGAATTACCTCCCCTCCAAAGCCACCACTATACTCATGAAATCTGCAGGAATCCATAAAAATGCATTAGACTGACTAAAAGGAATGTTCTTTTTCAGCTGAATAAACTGTACAGTTGTCGATTTTAATCCATCCCCAGTAGAGAGCTTCTTGCCCTATTGGCAAATTCACACTAGAAAGCCCCTGACTTAACTTGCCTGCTTCAAGGCTTTCCTCTGTCTGGATATATGCCTGAAGGAGTCCATTAGTTTCACCATGTATAAGAAGCCTGAAGGTGATAATACATCTTAAGTCTGTGAGCTGGAAGGGAAAATATCTGCTTCATATTGGGAGTATGATAAAGTTTCATGACTTACAGAACTTATATAGCTGTAGCCCTGAGTCTGGAGCAGTTTCTGAAAAGAATGGAAGGAAACTGATATAGTTAAGAACCAAAAGGCTATCGGTGGGAAAAGTCCCAAGACTGTAGTCCTTGATGGAAAAATTGTGTCAAAATTATTTCAGAAGGAGTACAAAAACATCTGGAATTCTAATAAACATTTATGATGCTTGGCAGAACACCAGTATTTTTGCAGGTGGACCTGAGGAGCCTTCTCGGTCCTGTGAAACAACTTTCCGCCACTCATGTAGACCGGCTAAATGCCACACAGGTTAATGGAAACCAATGGGCAAGGCTCAGCTAAAGATCTCGAAGATAACAAGTAGGCATGTTGGCTCAGAAATCATGGCACTTAAATGCACAGTCCTGGTGTGTTTTACTGAGTACTGTAAAATGCTGTGTTTATTTAAAGCAGCTTTCATGTAATACTGTTTTAACTTGCATGGAATGCCATTATACCAGTCAGTCAGTCAGTTTATTTCTACAGTCCTTAGACCAGTCATACAAAAAGAAGTACACCTTTACAATATTCCAGTAAAACATTAAAAGCAGAATTAAGATTTAGTCTGATATCAAACTGCTATATCTAACTAGCTACCTTAGAATTTCCGTGATCTGGGTATCACCATACAGAAACTGGCTACTTGGTAGGTAATCTTGGGATTTCTATCAGATAGAAGAAACTCAAGTCATTACACTATTTAAATGTGTCTAAACCTTTGGAAGAAGATGTGTTTTATATAGAGTTATTATAAATTACACTATTTAAAACCCAACCTCATGCTTAGTGAGCATGGAATGCCTTCATACATGCTCAGCTAGCCCTTTTTGTGCTGTCAAAGGTAGGGTTGCCAATCCCCACATGGGGGCTGGAGATCTCCCAGGATGACAGCTCACCTCCAGATTACAGGGATCAGTTCCCCAGAAGAAAAGGACAGCTTTGGAGGGTGGATTCTGTCTTTATACCCTGCTGAGCTCTGTCCCTTTCCCAACCCTGCCTTCTTCAGGCTCCATCCCCCAATTCTCCAGGAATTTGCCAAGCTGATGTAGACAATCCGAGTTAAAGGCCAGATTCAAATGTGACTATTCTAATGTAGTCGCCATTCTCACATGCTTGATTTCCACACTGCATGCATAACTTCTTATTCTTCCATATCATATGAATAATCCCAAATACATCCCACATGAGCATCTGCAGTGAAAGTGGAGGCACGGGACTGGTGGAACTACGCTGCAAATTTAGTTAGGCCTGAGGGACTTCTCTTTAAAAGTCATATAAGGAGTAATATCTTAAACCCTGCATTGTGTTGTACTGTTTGAAATATACCAGGAGGGCTAGAAGAACTAATCTTAAAGCCTAATGAACTCAAGAACAAATCATATGTAAGCTGAAAACTGATCAATTTACTTGTTTTGTTTCTAACAGAAGAGTAAAATCATGAGTTTTCTTAGAAGAATCAGAAAGCAAAGATATACATCTTAAAAGTCAGCAGGCTCGATTTATGAAAGCAATTGTATAACAAATGTTAATGTTGTCTAATGAAACATCAGATACAGACCAAATGATTAATGTCATTAGAATTACTACCTTAAATGTAAGTTCATCTCTAAAGTGTGGAAGACAACTTTCCTGTACAGCATATTAGAACCACTTTGCTTGGGCATAATGGAAGATAATGCATGTTAAGGGGGTAACTAATCGATTGCAAACATGCTGAGGTGAACATAATCAAGACAGACATTGCACTGGCAAATCATGACAAGCGGAGACATGAGGCTGAGGTCAAGGGGAGGCAAGGCAAGTGGAAGGGTGGAAGGCATGCAACCATATCTTATATATTCTGGTTAGAGTGTTATTGTTTGTGAGTAAAAGTTTAAAGATGTTTCAGGAAAATCTGTAAACCACGAGTCAGTCAGCTAATGAACTCATGAGAGGCTGAGCTCATGCTGTCAGTTTCCTTGCATTCTCTTCTATTCCATAAACCCAGCATGGCATTGTGGTTAGAAAAGGAGGTCCGGGTTTGAATCCCCACTCTGCCGTAGAAGCTCAGTGGGTGACCTCAGGCCAGTCACTCTTTCGGCCAAACCTGTCCTATTGTGAGTATAAAATGGAGGCAGGGAGGTCAGCGTTGTAAGCTGATCTGGGTCCTCATTTGGTGAGAAGGGTATAAATAAAGAGGACAAGATATGAATTCTGTGGAAGACATCCCAGAACTGTATAATTTAGAAAGCAGTAATGAACAACACTGCTTCAAAATATTACTAATGTTCAGTGATTGCTTTTAGGTTTTACTCCCAACTGAGAGAGTTGCATTCACCCACCCAGTTTTTGTCTGGGGGTTTTCTTCCCTTCTTGTACTTTGCTGTTTGGTTTTAATTATAACTGTTCTGATTGAATTGGGTTGGTTTCATTTCATGTTTTAAGGGGTTTTACAGTGCAATCCGAAGTAGAGTTACACCCTTCTAAGACCTTTGAAGTCGATGGTAGTAGAAGGTTGTAGTGTTGTTTAGGATTGCATTGTTAATATTGTTTTTATTGGCTTACTTTTACTTTTACTGTTATTGTATATTTGGAAGCCTCCCTAAGAACCTTTGGCTGAGGTGCAAATAGAAACATTTTAATCAAACAAAGAAATGCATCACCACAAATCAACATCTTACTTCGCCATACCATCAGTGCTGACCATAATCTGCTACCAACACAATAATGGGGGGGAGGGTCCTTTGTTTGATTTCATTGATATATATTTTTGCTAACGTCAAATATCACACATCTTATCAATTCCATAGTCATTTTTCCATCCATAGATGTTGGCACAGCCACAGTTCTGCAATGGATGATTGCTAGACTTGGTAATTACAAGTTGTGACAATTCTGAAGATGCATATGATGCAGTTTTATGCTGACTCCGAGCATTTGGCTATAGATGGAAGACAGGGACAGCTGCTGCTATTGGGTGGGAGCAGTAAAAGACCACAGTAGTTGAGTTATTATTGAGAAGGAAGAAGTTCTCATGCTCTTCAGGCATCACATAGCAGCGGCCATGCAGTCCTATACAGTTATGCTCTTTTGAGCACATTGACTTTAATGCATTTTGAAAGGTGTAAACTTTGCTGAGGATTACAGTCAGGTGACTGCTAGCCATTCAGCTACCATGTGCAGTACAGGGCTTTTCTCTTATGCTCCAGTTGTTCCTATTTGCCAGGATATCCCTGCTAAATCCCATGATATCTTTGGTAGATCACTACCCCAATTTTTGCCTTTTAAGGATACTTAGCTAAAAATATTTGCATAAAACTGCTACACAATTTTACACAAGTTTTCAATACAAAAAATTATCAAATATAATTATTCTAGTGGTGGTCTATAATTTCTTCCCATGATAGGACATATCTTACATTCTTGATATAAATTTAATTAGCTATGTATCTTAAAGTTAAAGGAATGATTTTCTAGCCTCAGTCTCCAAGCACAAATTAGTATGTTTTGAGGCAGCAAGGTTTTAAATAAACTACAAGCAAATCCTCCAAAGCAGTGTTTGAGAAGTTGGATAAACAATCAACAGATGAAACAGCTAATGGAAAGTTGTGAAGCATTTTGATGAACATCCACTTTCTCAAAGTCCCAGCTTTGAAACCAGACTTCCTGAGTCATTTGTTCATGGATGGTTTCCACCATAGATTTCAATGGGGCTGAAAATATTCACGCAAATAGCTTCGTTTTTAAGTTCCTTTGTTGTTTTTAGCACATTGAATTAGCTCATTACTGCTGAATATATAGTGGAAAATAGCATCTGTTTACACTGTAATAATATAAAAATTACTTACAAGTAACAGAATAAGCAGCAATTTGCAAAAGCTAATCATATTTGTGCACTAGTCTGCAAAAAGTAAACTGTTAATTCGTACCCACAGGGGAATACACTTGCTTGCTGAAGCAATTTGGTTTTACCATTAAGGGTAATATATTGAGCACAAAATGTCACAAAAGCAGTGAAATAGGGCACAGAACGTAACTCTTTTCTCAGCAGTAGTTAGTGATATGAACACTTTAAAGAATTCAGAGGAAATCAGATGCCTGCAGATTGTGATATAGTTCAGATATGATGGAAAGTGCCTTGGGCTCACATGCTGTCTCATACACAGTGAACTAATATATTAATTTTGGTGCTTCAGCAAGCCATAGTTTTCCTTTTCAGCAGCATACTATGGCTTGTACTTCCCCTGTGAACTGTAACAACAGATTATGGCTTTCCAAATAGCAAGAAATCACACATGCAGAAGAACAAGGTTGCATAAACCTCAGTAACAGGGGTCGTTTCATAGAAAAAGAG
>NW_015168109.1:0-6555 GCF_001447785.1 Gekko japonicus
AGAGCGTCCAAACGACCAAATCGTTTCTCTTTCTCACCCCTTGTCACGTAGCAGGGGCACAGGGGAATGTGGGAAGATTGGGTTCACTCCCCTCCCCCCCCCCACAATGGGGGGATGCAAGAAAATGGTGCCTGGCCACTTCACAAACCCCATGCTGCAGGGAAGCAGGAAGAGATAGGAAAATGGTGCCTGCCCTCCTCACCCTCCTGTGCTTCAGGGAGGTGGGAGAAAGGCACCCACCAATGCTCCCTCTAAACTGTGGAGTATTGTGAGCAAAAATTCTACCTTGTGAGCTACCGGTATTAAAGTTGTGAGCAAGCAATTTGGCTACTTGCATAAATTAGTTTGCTCTGGAGCCATCGTTCCTGAGCTAAGAAAAAAAAGTGTGAGCTGGAGGCTAAAAAGCTGTGAGCTAACTCACACTAACTCAGCTTAGAGGGAACACTGGCACCCACCCTCCTCACTTCCTCACACCATGTTGAGGAGCCACCTGCCTCCTTACCCTCCTCGGTCATGGCAAGGCACCACTCAGGTAAGTAGGAAGAGGGCCAGGCTCACCACATTTTGACTTGGAATGAGGGAAGGAGGGAACAGGCTTCCTAATGGCCACCCACATGGGCCGGGGTGCCTCCCAGGTCAGACCCCTGATGCTTTGGAGTGGCTGGCCAGGCAGGGGGGTAGGAGTGAAAGGCTGGATGGAACCAGTTTGGGCCTGGAGATTTTCTGCTTTTACAACTGATCCTCATATGAAAGAGACTAGACCCCCTGGAGAAAATGGCTGATTTGGAGGGTAGATGCTATGGCATTGTACCATGCTGAGGTCTCTTCCCAAGCCTCACCCCTCTTCAGGCTTCACACCCCAAATCTCCAAGTATTTCCCAACACAGAGCTGGCAACCCTAAGTCCCCTTCATAACTGATGCCCAAAGCAATTGCCTAGAGAGGGTGGCTCAGGGACCACACAGGCTCCCTACACTCACAAGTATATCCCAAAGTTTTTTCACCACCTTCTGCATAACCTTAAAGCCTAACTAATTCATGGGCCTGAACCAGCTGCTTCCAATGTACAGTAAAAGGTAAAAAGGCCAAACAATGCAAGAGAGAGTAGTAGGTGTGTTGCACTGCTCCACAGAGCACAAATGAATACAAGATCCAAATAAATGAATACACTATCCAATGAAAGGGGCTGATAATGGAATTATATTGGTCTGCATATGGCACTTCCCTTTTCACTGTGGTGGTTGAAAATGGAGATATCAAACCATGCAATACAGAAGTTATAGTTTTTCTGCTGTTACAAGTTACTTCCAGAAGACTAGCAATGTCAGTGAATGAATGAATAATGAATAAAATGGTGTACAGATCTGAGGGCACCAAAGAAACTTCTTTAAAAATTAATGTACAGGCATGGACACACATAGGTTAGGATAGAGTGAGGGGGGGGGGACAAGTTAACAAGGTGAGAGACCAGAAGGTAACCAAAATGTGAAGAAGGAATCCTCACAGCAAGACATAAACCAGAAGTGTCGAACTCATTTGTTCGACTAGGGCTAGATCTGACATAAATGTCACTATGTTGGGCTGGGCCATGCGTGCTATAAAATGTAATATGAGGTACTGGAGATATAAACTTTATAAAGGTGACTTCAGATGTCAAATGGCAATTGCAGATGAACGACAATAGCAGGCTTGATTGGATTAGGTGTGATATGCAGAGGAGTAGTAGGTATGGAGATACCAGCATTGGTAATGAGACAGGAAACCTAGGTCTCTTCTTTCCTCTTATCCCAACACGCCCCTTCCTTTAAACACACGTGCACATGTGTATGTGTGTGAATAAGTGAGAGAGCTGTTGTTGTTGTTCAGTCGCACAGTCGAGTCTGACTCTTTGCGACCCCATGGACCATATCACACCAGGTGAGAGAGATCAAGTCTTAAAGAAAGCATCAGAGCACAACAATCTCAATGTAAATTGTGCTTGTCAAAAGAATCCTCCCTCCCTCAGAAGAAGAAGAAGCTTCTGTGTGTGCACAACAAAGCTTATACCTGAAATAAAACTTTGCTGGTTTTAAAGGATCCATGGACGTTGCTTTCTCTTGCTCTTTTCCTCCCCTTCCCTTCCTTCCAAAGAAGGAAAGCTAAGCCAATGGAGGGAAGTGAGGCTTGGCTTTGTAGCTCTCCTGTGCAAACAGGAAGCAGGAAGCAGCGACTGATGGAGCCGTGTGTGTGAGAAAGATCAAGTCTTGAGGATGCAGGAAAGGAAGCTGGGTAAAAGGGAGCTATAATGTGGCAGCAGCAGTCTCAGGGAAGGAAGCAGGAGAGAGCCAGTTGCTCGCAGGCCAGATTTGAGCCCTGCAGGGGCCGGATCCAGCCTGCAGGCCACATGTTTGACACCCCAACATAAACAGTGCAATCCTAAACATAGTTACACCTTAATAGAAGGGTGTAACTCTGTTCAGGGCTGCACTGCAAGAGATATAATACATCTGGAGGCCCCAACTTGGTTAAGCCCATGGGCATTAGTGGAATGCTGAGAACCAGGGGTCATTTGGGGGGGGACGCGGGGGGACGCCATCCCCCCGGGTGAGGTGCGGGAGGGCGGGGCCTGGAGCTCCCTGCTGGTGCCCATTGGAGGTCGCCGCCGGCTGTGGGGAGGACACACTTCCAGTGATGTCAGGGGGTGTGGCATATGCTAATGAGTTATGCTAATGAGTCCCCCTAGCTCTTTTTCTACGAAATGACCCCTGCTGAGAACAGATAGTGAGTATAGGGTTGCCAGCTCCCAGGTGGAAGCAGGGGATCCCCTGATTTCATAGTCTCCTGCCTGCCCCAACTGCCATGACCCAACTTGACATTCCCAGCATGATGATGTCACACTTAAGTGATGTCATCACGTCAGGGATGTCACATGCAGTGAGTCCCCCCGCTCCTGGAAAGCTCTCTCCTACCCCCTGCCACCAAGAATGCAGGACCTGGAAACCCTAAGTGAATACCATCACAAAATGGCTGCCCTGAGGACTGGGATCAATCATAAAATGTTGGGTGTGTGTGTGGAGCCACTATTGTCCTATGATGGAGGTGTCTGTTTGTGAATGGGTGTTCCCTGTAGACAGAACAATGATGCCTCCTGGGCTCTTCTGAAGCACCTCCTGCTCTAATTAGGGGGTGGAGGAATGGCTCGTTGCTTTGAGGAAGAGATGCTTGGGACAAGAAGTCAGTAAGTGACAGGAAAATTTTGGGGGTACCAGCCTAGCCACCAGTGGGAGACTGACCCCAGGGAAGCCCTCACCAGCAGTGTTGCAGTGACACTGATGATGTGATCATGTCACTTCCAGTGCAACCCAAAAGTGAAATAATTGCATACGGGTGGCACTTTAACCATAGAGTATAGGGCAAATGGTGCTGCATCACTTGACACAATGATGTCACTTCTGTCGGCCCAATGCTGATTGCCTCCCATTCCTCATCATTTCCCCCCTGCCTCCCAGTTGGGTGGTGGCAGGCAGAGCCTGTAGTGGTCTAGAGGTCTCCTGCTGAAGTGGGAGGCCCAGCCTCGCTATAGGAAACTCATCAGTGGGTCCCCTGGTGTCCATGGACACCATGTTGTCTATCACTGTAGTACATAATCAAATATCATCTTCACTTTCTGGATTATCAAACGTGAATACAAAACCTTGATGTTACCCCAAATAGAAAATAGTAACTTTTCTATAGGCTTTCTTGGGAGAGGGGGTGTTTTACTGCTATGATTGATACTTGGCAGATACACCAAAAGGGGACCCAAAGGAATTTAACAGCACTGAAATCATCAGAAAAGTATCATCAGAAAAGTGTTTTGTGTGCAGTTAGTTTATTCTTTGCTTATTAGATTTACTGAACATGAAGTCAGTCATAGGTACACACACACAGAATTCGGCAAACTGGGACTGTAATCCAAGCTGTGGAACTGATTGGTTGCTTCTCTCCACCTGCATGCTGTTTTACTCTGAATAGTTTCGTTGTTTTTTTTACTCCTCTGTCCATTTTTCAACATTGTTCCTTAAGCAAGATTCCAAGCTCCCAATAGGGTACAGTTTTAGTGCATGATGTAAATGAGACAAATAAATAATAATAATAACTACTTGCCAAGAGACATAAACATTTGAACTAAATCACCAAACCAGGATTAGACCCCCACCCCAATTGTACGTACATATGCTCATATCACATCATTTGCACATTGTTAGCTATCACAGTTTTCTAGAATATTCTGTATTAGCTAACTTGAAGCTCAAACAGATGAGATCAAAATTATGGGTCTGCAATTTGTGTTTTATAGGCAGACCAAAATGTGTGATCTTTGTCTTGTCAATCTGAGCTCCGTAACAATGGACCAATGCCAGTTCATACCGGCAGGGTTATGTCCAAGCCTTCTCGTAAAATAATTTCAAAAACAAAGAAAGCAGATAAAGGAATAAAATGTATATTTTGTGTGTGGAATAGATGAATATATGTAGTTCTTAACGTGTCAGGTGATCTTTAAAAAGAAATATCTCTTCCATGCCACCTTTAGATATTCTCTTTCTGTGTTTTCTGAGCATTGGTGCCACAGTTCTCTTGATTTTCGAGGATATTTCAGAAGACCACAGATGTTGTTTGCCAGTTTAAACACTGGACAGGTATAATTTAGCTCCTCTTAAAATAGCTAGAATCTCTTAGCAAAGTGATGTCCTTGAGACTGAAAATGGTATTGAAAATCCAGGATCTTCATTTCCTCCAAGGGGAACACACTGTGGGCATAACTACACTATAGTTATTTTCTATAGGTAAGTCTCTCTTTGTGCCATCTGTTATCTGTCCTGCTTGGACTGCACATTAAAGGCACACTCTGAGGCAGCATTGATTTCAGACATCAGTTGAGGGACCTTTCACACAAGTCCCACTGACTCAGCAGAAAGGTGCAGCCAGCCATGGTACCCTGTCAAGTGTTCCTGTGTGATACCGTTGTTTGATCATGTTCCTGCTTTACATTTTTACGCATTGAAAAATGTTAGTGTATAGCTACACAATCTAAAGTAAGAAGTGCACTGAGAAACAAGTTAAAAGAGACCTAAATGTGACTGGTTTAGTCATGCCAGCCACATGACCACGGAAACATCTTCGGACAGCACTGGCTCTTTGACTTGGAAACAAAGATGAGCACTGCCCCCTAGAGTCAGATTTGACTAGCTTTCGAGCAAGGGAAACTTTTACCTTTTTAAATGTGACTGGACGGGGGAAGTTCATACACAGATTGGTCAGAGAATGATGCTCTTTTAGGGATAAGCTCAAGATCATCACCACAGCAATGAGTGGCAAAGATGGAGTAATGGTTTAGGTTCTGAAGCAAGGGGCTGAGGAATCAATGGTATTATTCATCTGAGTAGTAAAATCCCACACAAAGGAACACAAGAAGTCAGGTAGTCATAGGGTAGCATCCTGGAATGCTATAGAACTTGAAAGAAAATCGTAGGCTTCAGGCTACTGATTTCAAGATTGAAAGAAAAGGTGATATCACAGACTAGTCACAGTCGCTTCTCAGATGAAGCACTTTTGGGAAACAGGAAAAAGAAGGTTGACATGCTCCATCAGAACAGAACATCAATCATACAGCCATGCCTTTTATCTCTCCTTATATATAATTGAATAGTGGGTGCCAAAGTTCTAATTCTAAAATGTGTATGGCCCTTAGTGTATGGCTGATGGCACTGCTCCTCAGCATATATCGCCACCAATCAGAAGGCAAAGCCCGGGTCCCGCCCACACCACAACTGCTGCGACAACCTGGTCTTTTGCATATGGAAGCTGATTGGACTTCACTCCATTCCACACCTCAAACTTCCCCCCCCCCGCAAGGCAGTTGGAATTTTCAGTTGCATAACATCCCTCATAGGGGAGAGGAGAATGGGTAACAATGGTTACCACTCTCCAGGTGAGGGCTACAGATAACTCAAACATACAAATGCTCTTCAGGTAGCAGAGATCAGTCCCTCTGGAGAAAACAGTGGACTCTGTCATTAAACCCTGCTGAGGTCGCCACAGGAAACTGACACTGTTTGCCCAAAGCCAGAGCACTCTCCCAGAACCTCTTTCTAGATCCCGTTGTATTTATTTCCGCAACGGGCATTATTTCTAGTTAGAACATAAGAACACAAGAGAAGCCAATGATGGATCAGGCCAATGGCCCATCCAGTCCAACACTCTGTCACACAGTGGCCAAAAATACCAGGTGCCATCAGGAGGTCCACCAGTGGGGCCAGGACACTAGAAGCCCTCCCACTGTTGCCCCCCCCAAGCACCAAGAATACAGTGTATCACTTGCCCCAGCCTGAGAGTTCCTATCTCTACCTTATGGCTAATAGCCACTGATGGACTTCTGCTCCATATGCTTATCTAATTCCCTCTTGAAGCTGTCCATGCTAGTAGCTGCCACCACTTCCTGCGGCAGTGGATTCCATGTGTTAATCACTCTTTGGGTGAAGAAGTACTTCCTTTTATCTGTTCTAACCTGACTGCTGAGCAATTTCATGGAGTGCCC
>NW_015168109.1:8456-60583 GCF_001447785.1 Gekko japonicus
ACATGTAAATAAGGTTTCAGTAACACAGTTGTACAGCCTGGTGAAGAAGCACAAATCTCCATTATTGTTAGCAATGAAACAACAACTTTTGGGGAAAACAGCCACCATACCAAAGCTGCTTGCTGGTCACGTATCACCCATCGCCATGTAACTGCTTTGTTCCTGAGCTGGCATTTCCTGCCAGATGGACATTTGGTTATCAATGGAACTGGCCAACTTCATCAGCATGACAATGAAGCATCCTGACACCTGGATCTCACACCTGTCCAGATGCCAATACTTAGATTAAGGTTTTAGGTTACGATATTGGACATCCCTGCTAGGTACCCTCCCTCCCTACCTGCAACCAATAGGATTGTTTTTGGGACGGACTAACAGGTAGGTGGGTCAAGAGGTTGGCACAGTTACCACCCACCTTTTGGGCCCCCTATAAAAGGAGAGAACCAGTCACTTGGCTCCTCCTAGCTAGCATTCCCCCAAGAAAACCCCTGTCTGCTTTTACCCCTCTGAAGTCCCCCTTGCTATCCCCAACCCTTGCCTGTACTATTGATCTCTTGATCTATAGTCAAGAGACCCACGCGTTCCGGCTGGATCTGGTCATGTGGATTCCCTTTGTTTTCCATTTCTTCCCATCCATTCTTCATTGGAACAACCAAGCTTCAGGACAGATAAATATCACCCTCATCACCCCTACCTGCTAATGCAACTGTGCTTATTTCCTACTGTAACTCTTAGGAACTTGATGGAATGTGTGAGTGCATCAGTATTGTTTTTATGAGACATATTTCTAGTAAAAGACATCTATTTTAACTACAACAGCCTCAGAATCCTTTACTGGTAACCCTTGGTGGGATCAGGACCTTGGTATAAATTGGCAAGAAACCATTTATAAATTGCCAATTGCTGTAAATAAAGCAATTCCCCCCTCCAACAGCAAGCATTCCAATTCCCCGATTTTACCTCGGACACTTCTAGCATTTGTGTATAAACACCTATAGTTTCCCATGCATGTTAAACCTACAAAATCCCTCTTGCTGCCTTGAGATTTTGCCAGGCAGTCCATATCATTAGCCACAGTCTCAGTGGACAATTCTAATGAGACTGTGGCTAACGATATGGACTGCCTGGCAAGGTCTCTGGCAAGCCTTTCTGGCCTTCTGGCAAGACCTCTTGCTGTGCAGCTCACTTTTCCCTCAGTGGCTGTTGATTGGCAATCAAGCTTGGTTATGTCAGTAAAAAGACGGGGGGAGGAGACCTTTTCCAGGCCTATTTTGGCCTTTGTGGGGAACTCATCGGGTCCAGTTCTCACTAAATTTGCCAGCTCCGGGTTGGGAAATTCCTGGAGATTTTGTGGTGGAGTCTACAGAAGTCAGAGTTTGGGGAGGGGAGAGGAGAGGCCTCAGCTGAATAGAATGCCATAAAGTCCACACTCCAAAGCAGTTATTTTCTCCAGGGGCAGAGAGATATCTGTTGCCTGGAGTTCTGTTGTGATACCAGGCCACACCAGAGCCAGTTGTTAGCCGAATTGCTCTTTAGGAGAGACAATTGGAACAGTTTAATAATCGGGATTCAGATCAAGTGTATACGCAGGATGGGCTAAGCCGTTACGTTTCAATGAAGAGGCGAAACAGAAGTTAAAACAAATCTTTCTTTACTGAATATGTTGTTCACGCACACAATAATAATAATAAAACCACTCAAGCATACAAGGACTAAGAAAACAAGGTAGATCTCAGCACAATCGCATTAGCAGGAATATCGTTGGTTTATTGATGATATATATTTACCTATGTCGTGTGCGTAGCTCTTAAACTTCCAGCGGGATGGGAGGAGGTAGGGGTAGAAAATGGGGTAGGAATCACGTGAAACCAGACTAGCCGGGAACACGTGGATTGACCTTAGCTGCAGACTAAGGCAAAGAGGCAATCAGGAATTTGGTATAGTAAGTGGGACAAGAGAGGTTTAAGCAGACAGGAAGAGGTCGTTGGTATGAAGAAGGGTCGAAGGGTAGGTATCCTCTTGGCTCTGTGCAAGATGTTTTAAGGTCTCGGCTGCGAGGGGAGGGGGTGGGCTCAAACGGATTACCAGGTAGCCCGACCCCAAAGGTCAGTGATTGGTTATGATGTCAATATTCAAACTATCGATTAACTAAAGGGGAGGTGTCTGGGCGGAGGCAGGAGGTACGTGCCTTGTCACCAGTAAGCGCTGACGTGGTGGTTGCTTTGTGTAATGGATTTCTATCGTTGGTCTGGCACGGGAGGACTTCTATTGTTAAGCTTGTCAGGTGGAGACATTCGGTCTGGGCTAGGCTTGATTAGCTTCGGGGTGGTGATCACCCTTAATGTTTGCATACATAAAGAGCTTAATGACTCCGGAGACCTTGCTGGCTAGGTGATAATCATCCTATGCAGCTGGCATTGTCTTTGCTTGTCCCCTGGTTGACCCTGTGTTCCACATTCTATTCACTAGCCTGCTCTGTGTCAAGCATATGTCCATAGGCATAACTCATAACATAGTCCAAAATGGATGCCACTGGTAACGCAGAGCAGAGCCCAACCCAGATTCTTGCTGTGGAAGCTGAGTGGGTGATTTTGGAGCAGTCACAGACTTTCAGCTTAACCTACCTCAAAGGGTTGTTGTGCAGATCAAAAGGGGGAGAGGAGAATGATGTGAGCTGCTTTGGTCCCCACTGCAGAGAAATACTGTACTCTTCCTAGGTAGAGGCTGCAGGGAGCGGGGAGGGAGCCATAACTCTTCCAGAATGATATCCGTGCCCACTCCGACAGGTGTATACACTGTCGGTAGAGTTCAGCCTGCCCAGCATGAAGCATGGGTGTGGCAAAAAGAACTCAAACCGCCCTCAGGACTGGCTGCAGCTCTCATTCGCCTTACGGCAAGCCTGTCATGAGATGCATACTCCCACCCCCCGCCAAAACCTGGTGGGTATCGTAGCCAACCAGATCAGCAAGGTTACCGCTTGCAAATAAACTGGAAATCCGCCCAGGCCTGAAGGACTAACGCCTCATCCTTGCTCAGGCCTGAATGTAGTCTCCCAAATGAATAAGTAGAACCTGAGTTGGAGGGCTGACCCTCCCCTGGAACAACAACTGCAGCAGGCCCGGCAACACAGGCCCCAGCAACCCTGCCATTCCACCATGATCCACTGGCTAAGTCTCATGAGAGCCTACTGGTGTCCTCTTGGTGCGCTGAGCTGCCCAGAAACAAAGCTGTGCCCACAGAGTAACCATTCGTCCTCTCCTGCCGGCAAATCAATGTGTAAGAAAAACAGTGAGCAGGGGAACAAGTTCACCTCCACCCGTGAGGCAACCCCACGTGCCTTTACATCCCGCAAGGGCGCATATAAGCTCGTACACTGAGGAATGCCATCTCCCCAACTCATCTGTGGTGCTTTTTGGCACCTAAACCCTCCTGCCTCTTCCGGCTGGGAGGCAAATGTGCTTCCCCAGCCCAATGGCCGGAATGGCCGTGGGCTGTTTGAACCGTGTTATTTATTTATGTGGTGGTTTTGTGACAAAGCTAAAAAATACTGGGCTTGGATACACAAAATATTGCAGAAAATATTAAAATGTTCTATACCCTTTGTACCAGATATATTTCTGTTAAATATTTTAACTGAAAGTTGTAAGAAAAATGATTCCAATTTGATTTTGTATGATTCCAATTTGATTTTGTATGTAGTTACTTTTGCCAGAATTTTATATGCAAAATATTGGAGAAGAGTGGAAACACCTTCCTAAGAAGAGATTATAAACAAAATGCTGGAAACAGCAGAAATGGATAAATTCACTTTATTATTGAAAAATCACCCAGAAAAAACATTTGAGAATACATGGGCAAGATTCTACACTTGGGTGGAGAATTACAACAACTGAAAAGCTATAGTTAAATGAGGACACAGAGACGTGAGTTCGTTATACTAGCAACAAAAGACTAAAAATTTCTGAGATGGAATATTTGACTAATATGGATTAGCTATAAGGTGTAAATATGATCATTATCTGAAAGATTTCCCCCCATGTATGTATGTATCTGTGCTGAGTGTACTTTTCTCCCTTTCTCACAATGAAAGAACTCGTGGGCACTCAATGAAATTGCTGAGCAGTCAGGTTAGAACAGATAAGAGGGAAGTACTTCTTCACCCAAAGAGTGATTAACTCATGGAATTCACTGCCACAGGAGTCCATCAGTGGCTATTAGCTACAAGATAGGAACTCTCGGACTGGGGCAAGTGATGCACTGTATTCTTGGTGCTTGGGGGGGCAACAGTGGGAGGGCTTCTAGTGTCCTGGCCCCACTGCTGGACCTCCTGATGGCACCTGGTATTTTTGGCCACTGTGTGACATAGTGTTTGACTAGATGGGCCATTGGCCTGATCCAACATTGGCTTATCTTATGTTCTCAAGGAGAAGAGAATGGTTTGACAGCCACTAGCCAACCTCAGTAGCCAGTTAGCCACAGAGGAGCCAAGCAGTAGAAGCATCTTCATCAGGTGAGACAGCAATTTGGGAGTTTATTATGACAGGGAAGTGGCCATGCTGGCAGTGGCAGTGGGTGAGGCAGAGGAGTGGACCCAGCACGGCACACAAGTACTCATGAGTGGCAGTTGATGGGCCAATAGCTGATAGAGTGTACAGCACAGTCAATGTGAGAACTGGGAAGTGCCAATACAAGGCATGCATAGAGAGCAAGAGAGACAGACAGAGAGAGACAGAGATAGAGATATAGTATACCCACTTGCTTCAAGGTGGGTAGACATAGGATTTCCTTCTAAGGTGGGAAAGTTCAGATGAGCAATGCAGATCCATAGTTTATCAAACTGCAAGAATGAACTGACAGTGTGGATTTGTATGTTGTTAGGAAACTGTTGGGGGTCTGGGTCTGTTGCCCTTCCAAATGAAAGCTCTTGTTGCAGCCAGGAGTCATTTTGATGAAACACTGTGGGAGTTATGATCCATCAGTTTCTCTCCCAAATAATTCCTCTGGCTGCCATTGCCATTCCTTTTAGCAATCTTTTTTTCCCTAATCAATCAATAAATTTATTTAGTTCACATGACCAATGGTCTCAAGCACATCCACAGAATAATCTTTTTTTTTTTGCAATTTCAGAGGACTGTTGTTTCAGCATAGAGAGCTTTCTTCACTCTTTCTGACAAGTCTAGATGCTGCATAAAAATGAATCATAGCTTTGCTATCTTATTTACTTACTTTCCAGGTTCGACCCAACAGTTGGTTTGATGGAGAGGATCCAGGCCATTGCTCAGAATGTCTCAGACATTGCCATGAAGGTGGATCAGATTCTACGCAACAGCCTAGTAAACAGAAAACGTAAGACTACCATTAGTTTCTAAAACAGAAGAGATGGTATCATAATGTGTGTTTGTTAGAGTATGATCGGAAGGACGATATGAGACAGGGTTCCACAGAGGTTGGTCCTGGCCTCTTGTTTGAATGTGGGACCCTTCTTTGGAACATGTACTATTACGCGATTCTTGGCAGTATTAATGTTCATCATCCAAGCTGTGAAACTTGGAGAAAATTCTCTGTGTGCACAATCTAGCTATATAATAGAGAAGCAATAAGGCCCTTTGCTGAAGGAAATTCAGGGAAGGAGCACTCCCTTCTCATCCATATGTCCCACTACTCCTTTAACTACATTAGTATAGATAGAGTTGGGAAGGTATCTTTCTCTTAACTGACTGCTAATCCTACTCAATGGTGTAGTAGGCAGTGGAGGTTTTCAGCCTCATTCGCTCTGGTGTCCAGAAAAAAGCTGACTGGAAAAAAGCCCACAGAAAAAACACCCACGGTCATAAATGCTCACAGGAAAAAAGCCCACATGGAAAAATGCCCACAGAAAAATGCCCACACAGAAATAAGCCCACACAGCAAAAAGCCCATACACATAAAAGCCCACTCAGAAAAAAGCCCACACGGAAAGAAGCCCACATGGAAAAATACCATGTGAAGCGCCATAGATATTTATAATGGTGGATAACCATTCATCTCCATTTATGAGAATGAACAGATATTTCCTATATTCACATGCAACAATTTGTGTTTTGATTTTATCAATTATAATCTTATCTTTTATATATATAATTCTCCTAATGCGTTGGCCATTTCCAGCTCTCCCATTGGCTGTGCTGTGCACTCCATCAGCCATTGGCCCATCAACTGTCACTCAAGAGTACTTGCGTGCGATTGGCTGGATGCTGGGTGCTGGGTGCTGGGTCTGCTCCTCTTCCTCACCTACTGCCACTGTTCCCTGTCAGAATAACTGCCAAAACTGCTGTCTCTCCTGACGAAGACACTTCTCCTGCTTGGCTCCTGTGGGACTAACGTTTCCCTCAGTGACTGTAGCTAGGCAACCAAGCTTGGTTCTGTCAATAAAAAGACAAAGGAATGAAGTCCTTTCCAGGCCTTTGTGGGGAACTCATTGGGGCTGTAACGAAACTGCATTTACCTGGTGTTTATAATGGTTCCCCATAAGGGTAAGTGTCCTGTAGTTCCAGACAGGGGCCTGCAGGGGTATTTGCCTGTCTACATTTCCCAGAAGCACTAGGGAAAAAGGGTGGGAAAATATGAGCCCAGGGTCAGAGCCAGGGAGATAAAGGCTTTGGCCATGAGGAGGGGTTCAGTCTCAGCCTAGTCTTCAGCCTTTGGATCAGCGTGGACAGCAGCTTCAAGGGAACGTACAGGTGGGGGGCTCCTGTTGCCTCAAACTCCAGGGCATCAAGGCCACTATAAACCATCATGGACAGCCAGGAGGGTAACAGTACCAGTGACCAGTCTGGTGAAGGGCTGGGGTTTCTCCACAACAACAGGAGGGGAGAAAGCAAAACCCATCCTGAGGCCCACAACCTCCAGAGATAGTGAGGGTGTGTAGGGGACAGAGGAATGGTGTTTTAAATAGCATTTATTTTCTGCCCAGGTTGTGTTAATATGCTCATGTTTCTTTTCTGCGCTTAACTTGTACATAGTTAAAATAAACCTTGTTGAGTTAAATAGGACCTGGTGTGCCTTGACCACTTAGTCCTCCCCGCTCAGCACATTACCAGGGGCAAAGGGAGGCTAGGGAACTCAAATGAGCCCAAATTGGAGGGGTTGCCAACTCTCTAAGGGGTGCCCAAAGATTGTGGTACCAACTTCCCAAGGTTGGGGAATCAGCCAGAGGGTCTCACTGTCCCTCTAGGAAGGCTGTGTCAATTCAGTGAGTGGTGGCAGCATGTAAGAAAGGGAAATAGCCCCACCAGGCAGGGTGGGAAGGCAAAAACAGGGGCTTGTGAACCACAGAATGACTGCTCAGACTCCCAGGGCTGAGAGTGGGTCCCCTTTTTCCACAGGGGCCATTCCTGACTAGGGTTGCCAGCTCCAGGTTGGGAAATTCCTGGAGATTTTGTGCCAAAGTCTACGGAAGCCAGGGTTTGGGGAGTGGAGAGGCCTCAGCTGAGTAGCAGTCAGGGCTTCAGAGCAGGGTAGAGGGTGGAGGGAGGGAGATGGAAAGCTGATGTCAGAGGGGCAGATAAAGGCAGGTTGATGGTTGGCTGGGAAGGAGATAGGGTTGCCAACACCAGATTGGGAAATTCCTGGATATTTGAGGGGTGGAGCCTGGAGAGGGTGGGGTTTGAGGAGGGGTGAGACCTGAGATAGGTACAATGTCATAGGCTCCACCCTCCAAACCAGACATTTCATCCTGGGGATCCACTGTTGCCAATCTCCAGGTGAGAGCTGGAGATCACTCAGAATGACAGCTGCTCTTCAGATGGCAGAGATCAGTTCCCCTGGAGAAAACAGTGGACTCTGTGTCATTGTACGCTGCTGAGATCACCACAGCAAGTTGACACTGAGTGCTCAAGGCTAGGACACCCACCCAGAGCCTCTTTCTAGAGCCATAAGATAACAAAACCATAAGATAACATTAAATAACAAATAATAACAGAAGTGGCAACCATTTCATGTAGTGCTTTTAATTCCCTATTCCACTGCAGTCATCCCAGTGTGTGGTCTCAGTTTGATGGACTGCAGAGGCTTGCCATAAACTAACACTGGCTAATGCACAGGCAGGTCTCCTAGAGGTGAAAAAGAAGAAATATATGGCACTACATTACATGGTTGCCAGTTCTGTGCAGCAATATGAGCAGGTAGAACAAACTTAATTACTTAAGGAGATTGGCTAATTTGCAATGAAGAATTATATCTGAGTTGTTATTAAATTATTATTATTTTTGTTGTTATTAAATGTTGTTTTTAAATAATTGTTGCTTTTAATGTTAGGGTTAGGTAGTCTTTTGTCATGGTCACAGGGTGTACCACACTGTATTTGTTAAAATGCAAGTAAAGAGAAATCGAGCTAGGAAATTGACTTATTTTAGTGCTATCTTATGGTTTTAATTTTTAATAACAAAATAAGTAAATAATAATAATTTTTAGAAGAATTATAAACAATATAGTTGTTCAAGAGCTGTGTATACTAGACAGTCTATAAATAATTTAATTTAGCATCTTTCTATCTTTACGTTAGAAATTACTTCATACCAACATTACAAAGGTTGACAAATGGTAAATTAATAAATTTAAAGTATTTAATTTTATTTAAAGTATTTCTATATAGAGTTTAATTTATGTTGTTATTGTTTCCTTCTTAATAAAGTTCATTGATAACAAAATGGTCACTTGTATTTCCTGCATTTTCTCGTCCAAGCCTTTACACTCAAGAGCATTAAAGCCCTCTTCATACAGGCCACTTCTGTATAGTAATGAAGTAATTTGCTAACAACATAGCAAAATTATTTGATTATAATTGATAAAATCACAAAACAGATTGTTGCATGTGAATATGACATGTTCATTCTCATAAGTGGAGATGAATGGGTATCCACCATTATAAATATTTATGGTGCTTTACATGGCATTTTTTCATGTGGGCTTCTTTCCACGTGGGCTTTTTTTCTGTGTGTGCTTATTTTGATGTGGGCATTTTCCTGTATGGGCATTTTCCCCTGTGAGCGTTTATGACCATGGGTTTTTTTCTGTGAGCTTATTTCCTGTGGGCTTTTTTTCATAGAACAATTTGGTCCACCTACCTTACATGGGAGTAGCCCCATTTACACTTGTGTAAAGTTCAGTAGGATCTCAAACAGCAACTCTGAATCACAAAAGATCATTTATTTGCTCAATCACTTGGCTCCAGACATTTAAAAATGGAAAACATAAAAATAATGTTAAAAAAGTAGTTTTTTGCAACTGGGGAGAAAGGTACAAAGGGTCAATAGATGATCTGGTGAATTTTACATGAGAGTAGCACCAGAAATGCCAGCCTGGATGAATCACAAGCCGGAATTAAGATTGCTGGGAAAAACATCAGCAACCTCAGATGTGCAGACGATACCACTCTAATGGCAGAAAGTGAAGAGGACCTAAAGAGCCTATTGCTGAGAGTGAAAGAGGAGAGTGCAAAAGTTGGCTTGAAGCTCAACATCAAAGAAACTAAGATCATGGCATCCGGCTCCATCACTCCTTGGCAAATAGAAGGGGAAGTCATGGAAGCAGTGACACCCTGTCAAGAGATATCACCCTGTCAACAAAGTCCATATGATCAAAGCAATGGTATTTCCAGTAGTAATGTATGGCTGCGAGAGTTGGACTATAAGGAAGGCCGAGCACCGAAGAATAGATTCTTTTGATTTATAGTGCTGGAAAAGACTCTTGAGAGTCCCTTGGACGGCAAGGAGATCAAATCAGTCAATCTTAAAAGAAATCAACCCTGACTGTTCCCTGGAAGGCCAGATAATGAAACTGGAGCTCAAATACTTTGGCCACCAAGTGAGAAGGGAGCACTCACTGGAGAAGATCCTGATTGAATGCCAAAGAAGATGGGGACAGCAAAGGATGAGATGGTTAGACAGTGTGATTGATACAATGAACATGAAATTAAGCAAACTCCGGAGCATGACGGAAGACAGGAGGGCCTGGCGTGATGTGGTCCATGGGGTCGCGAAGAGTCGGACTCTACTGTGCGACTAACAACAAAGCACCATTGGCATCAATAGTATGTCTACTTTCATGCAAAGTGAGAGGGGGACATGGTCACAGCTTTCTCAGGCTGGAGAGAGAGGCAGAGAGAGGAGATCAGACCAGACAAACACATACTCACAAACACATGCTCACAAGGCAGAACAAAGAGGAAGGTGCCCCCAGTGAGAATGACTGCTTGTTTCAATGCAGTCACCTTCCATCACTGAAATGTTGCAGCACTGGGATGCACTTTTTGTGGGTCTCCTCACTTGGTGCTTGGTGAGACGGTCTCCCCGCGGTACCCGCTAGAATGTGGAGTGCTGCAGGGGGTGATCCTCTCACCAATGTTATCCAACATCTATATGCGCCCCCTTGCCCAGTTAGTCTGGAGCTATGGGCTGGGTTGTCATCAGTATGCTGATGACACCCTCCTCTGTCTATTAATGGATGGCCATCTGTCTTCCGCTCCTGGAAATCTGGCTGAGGTGTTGGACACTGTGGCTGGATGGTTGTTGCAGAGTCGATTGAAGTTAAATCCATCGAAGATGGAGGTCCTGTACCTGGGTTGAAGGGGTACACATGGGCACCAGGCTCCCCACACTGAAAGGGGCACCTCTGGTGTCAGCCCAGACAATAAGGAGCCTGGGCCGGAAGCAGGGGCGGGGCTTCGTCATGTGCCTCTCCCCCCGTACCTCACCCGGGGGAACTGCGATCCCCCGCGATCTCCCCCGAAATGACCTCTGGCTTAGTCAGATAAGCTCATGGACTACATAGCTTCCATACTCCAAAGATCTGGAAGTTTCCCTGAGCTGTTAAGCATAGCTGTGCTCAGACACAATTAAGTTCCTCTGAGCCTCTGGAGGCTTTTAGGCAGCTCTGTCTAAGTGGTGATCACTGGCCAGGATGTGGATGAAAAGCAGAGAAAGACTTTTTATTTATTTTTTGTGTCGTGTTATTGTTAGAGCTGTTTAATGAAGAATCTCCATCACTGAACATGCAAATTCCAAAATGAAATTCAAAGGCCATGAATATTTAGCTTAGCTCTAATATAGAACTGAAAATATGAGAACATAAGAAGAGCCCTGCTGAATCAGACCATGTCCATCTAGTCCAGCATCCTGTTTTCCACAGTGGTGACCAGATGCCATAGAAGGCCCACAGCACAGGCACAGAACCTTCTGTCTAACTACTGCCTGTTTCTGTATGCATGAGATCCACAAAACATCCTCTTTTAAAAAATGAAAGCCGACATTCTGAGCAAGCCACTTTTTGTACCAGAATCTGAAGTCTGAACTAGCCTGCCTGCCTTTTACACACACAAACACATTTCCCATGTGAATTTTGCAGCACTTTTTAAATATATATATATATTTATACCCAGCAACAGTGGAAGCAGTGGAAGGCAGACGAGACCAGTGTGAGGTACCCAGGGACCCCAACTATCCTGACTGCTCTGGAAAAGTAGAGGTGAGTAAAGTAAGATTCAGAATGCATGTTATGATTAGACGGAGCTATGTAAGACGGAGCTCTTCCACCAAGCTTTTGAATAGGAGCCGCCGCCACCACTGTTCCATCAACACCCTATAATTTCCGCACATTGCCATTGCTGGTACGGGTACCATCGGAGGGAGTGGGACATGCCTAGGGGACAACAGTGGGGATATGTACTGTTATGTAGTCATATCATCGAGAACACCATCTTGATTTTAAAATTCGGAAGTGAGTAGGGGAGCACCGAAAATGTTTTTATGAATTCTGTTTAACTATTTAATAGTTTATTCTGTATTTTTAGTCAGTATTTTATTATTTTATTGTTATTACTTGGCGTTATGCCTCTGTTAGCCGCCCTGAGCCTTCGGGGAGGGTGGGATATAAATCTAAATAAATAAATAGAAAATGTCAAGGCCAAGATGAAGTATTTTATCAGGCAAAAATGTTAGCCTGGAGGAATTTTTTTCATTCACATTCTTTCCCACAAATATAGCATTAATAAACCAAACTACTAAGACAAGATAGTTCAGGTATGAAAAGGCCTTCAAGAAAGGCAGCTATGAGATCATATAACAGCTGGATGGTACTCCAGTTCCCTCCCCTCCTCTATATTTGTATTGGTAAATTCTGTATTTCTCTTCGTAAATGAACTTTTGAAACAGGAAAGAACTTCCTATTTCCCATTTAAAAGGGTAAAACAACAGATTGGGTTCAGAGAATGAAAACATCAAACCCAAACATTCACTACGGTGGACTGAGGATAAAGAACTCTTTGTGTGAAGGATCAACTAGATTGCCCGGCCTTCCGTGCTTAATGGACTAATGTCACAGTTAGTTCTATTTGAATTATTCATAGGCAAGCCAGGTGAAGGAAAGCACCAATGGATTTATTGTCTTGGTTTCTTTTAATCTGCAGTGTTATCTCAGGGCTAGGGAAAGCCAAGCATCATAATCTGATGCTGGTTCTAAATCAAGTACATATTTTGCATAGCACACTACACTGTATAATCTTGAACACAAAGCAGGCATTTGACTGGCTTCTGTATTTTCGTGCACCTATGTGGGCCAAACTAACAGCATATTTATGTCCACTACAGGGATGAAAGATAGATTCACTGGTATAGTAAACCAGTAATCTGTATCCTATTGTAGCACTAAGGCTAAACGCAGTACAGCTTCTCTTTGTTCTAAGTGTGCTAGCAAAGTTGCGAGTTACACAGAGCCACTTGTCAATTTCAAAACTAATAAAGAGTTTTTTATTTAGTGAACTCCATTTTAGATAGGATAGATGAGAGACAGAGATAGATACCAGGGATGGACACAAACTGAGAAACGAACCATGGTTCAAGCACAAACCAGACTGGTTTGTAATTTGTTTTGAACCAGTTGATTTGGTTGCATCATTCCCGAATCCAAAAACAGACCACCTTTTTCCATGGAGGTTCATTTTTTTTCATTAGAGTGGTTCGTTCTCCAGACAGCCTGGCACCAATTCAATCAATTCCTAGGCAACACTGGGGGTGGACTTGTGGAGAGACCTGGAAACACCAATAGCAGTTTTCCATAGCTTGATTGCAAGCTCTGGGAGCTAACCATGGAGCTCTTATTCTGCTCTATGGGAGCAGTTCATGTATGTGTATACATGTGTGTGCATACACATACATACACACACCACCCTGACTCAGCTGCTTTCACTTTGCAGCAGGAAGAGAGAGGAGTTAGTCATCATGTGAGAGCAATTTAGGAAGAATTGTTTGCTGCGTGGCTGATTTAAGGGGATGCTAGAGCTAAGCTTTCCCGGGGCACCTGCTTTGGGGGGAGGTATAACTTAGACATCCAAAATCCAAGCTTTGCCAAATTTAGGGGGCGGGTTTAGGACAGACTACTGAAGGCTCCCTGTGAGCTTGGCATCTCTATCTCACAAGGGGACTGTTCTACCACCTCCCGAACTCCCGAACTGAACAAACCACAAACCAGTTTGGGAAACAGGAAAAATTCATGGAAGTTCATGGTTTGTGTAATCAAACGAACCACTGCTTTCCTGGTTGGTGCCCATCCCTGATAGGTACGTATTCTAACTACCTGAATGCATGCAGATGGAGGTTGCATCCATGGTGCAAAGATGGAAGAGCAACACACTCCTTCTTTGTGTGTGTGAGAGAGGAGCGAACGGAAGGAAGCAATTCCCTGAAAGTGTCATTCTACACATCAAAGGGACAGAGGCAGAAGAGTAAACAGGAAGGAAACCCACAGTTTGCCTGTCTATTCTTTTGTAAACCCTCCCCCAGAGGCTGAGACTAAGAGAAAGCATATGGCCCTTCTCTTCCAACAGAGGACACCATTGCCATTTTAAAGTGATTTAAAAATGCTGCAGCATGGTAGGCTGAGGCACTCTTGTCCCCCCATTTTCAAGTGTTGAAATGCCCCCCAGCAGCTTTTTCAGCACTGGAAAAAGCTCAGGGAGGGAGCAACAAGAGCACCTCAGCCTGCCATGGGCCTGATCCGGATTGGGCCCACGTAGCACTTTTAAAATCTCCTTAAAATGGCAGCAGTATCCTCATGGTGGACATAAGGATATGATCTCATCCAGTTTGGCTCTGTGTCTATACACAAGCTTGGCTTAACAGTGGAAGTAATGTGTAATTTTTTAAAACCCATGCATCTCTCCACTGAAGACATTATTTAAACCTATATGTTACTGATCCTGCTGCTTGACAAAAGAAATTAACTGTCACATTAATAAAACACAAGTTTTACATTGCTCAGATTGTCCCAGCTACAAAACAGTCATTTTCTCCTGTCGTCTTCCATGGCGGGATTAAAATTTTAAGCATAATTTAATTGTAGGGGGGCAGTAATTCGATCTCCTGTCTGGATGACTGGCGTGTTTTACATATCGGGAGTCAAGCACTGTCTCTTCAGTGGATTCATTTGTATACTTAAGTTTGGAAGAGGCCGGCATTAGCAATTACTGAGTATGATAGATCTCCATGGAGCAGCTTGTGGTTATTGCTTTGCATGCAGAATCACCTTCTGGGAACCTTGCTAAATTTCTGCCTCTGGATGCTTGCTTTATCCCTCTGAGTGGAAGAACACCAGTGTTAGTACTGAGCTCTTCCTCTGCTGGTTTTCTGCCACTTTGCTTTCATTTGGTGAGATCGACATTCTTCATTTCTTAATGTGCCAGTTAATGGTGACTGGCAGTGATGATAAGAAAGATAAGCTTTGCAAGAGATAAGCTTGAAGATCAAATCAGAGTTCCTTCTGCATTTTAGATGAAAGGTTCAGAAAAGGTGAACAGTAAATTCAGTGACCTTTTTAGAGCCATTTCACACATGACATTTTAACTTAAATCTGCATAAGAAGTGAGGATGGGAGAGAATAGGTACATATGTGTGTACTGTATGAAAATCAAGAAAGCATGCAAGCATGCAGAGGTTCTAATTATTCAAAGGCATATTTAGCTCTCTCAGATCATCAGCTATTGTGCCACTCAGCTGTTGACGGGGTGGAGATGAAATCCAGCCCTCTTCCACTGCCTTCCCAAACAGCTGATTAATGCTGCCACTGATTTTACGAGACGTCTGAACACATGCTATGCCAGCAGTTGGGCCAGGGGAAAGAAAGCACCCAATGATTCATACAATTTGTCATTCAGCACACATAGTTCTGCTTCTATGTGCATATGTGCTAGAGTGACTTCTAAACATGTGTTCCAGCTGCATGACAATCACATAATTTTTACATCTGATGGAATGAATGGGTTATACACTCCTTGCCCCTAATATATCCCTGACGTCATCTGTGATGTGACCCTATTGTGGTGAACACAAAACCCAGCAACTGATCCTGCCTGAAAGAATAATATATTTAGCTTGAGATTCTATTTATAGTTATTTGGAAGAAAACACTGTGCAAATTGTGGGTTGGGGGGTTTACTTCCAAAGTAAATATTCATTACTAATCTCAGCTGTTTGGTAGTTGGATATGAGGATGCCAGCCACAAGTTTGCACAGGTATGGTCTTGCAAGGGGAAAAAGGAGGCTCCTACTCCTCCATACCACAGCATGCCATTGCATGGTATGCAGTCCACATGGGGCGGGGGCGGGCAGCAGGGAGTGATGGAGCAGAAAGGTTACTTGGATGCATGGAAGCTGCGGGTGGTAATGAACACTCTGAGTACAGTAGAGGAAAGTTGCTCAGGAGGTTGCCAACCAAAGAGACTGAGGTATGAGGCAGCCAATCCACACTCATAGCCATCCCATGTAATTGTGTATGGTGATACCAAAAATTGTGCCAGGAATTCCTTTCAGGACCATCTTGAGGAATTTAATCTGGGAATGGGATGCCTGTGCTACATCTTTCTGTGCAGTCCTTCATGGCATATATGGCTGGTGATAATTGCAGGGCTGCTGGAGATTCGTAATGCCCTGTGTTGTATATGTGAGCTGTGTGTCTGGTTAAGTGAGAGGTAAGAGGACTGCTCCAGAATGTGTGCAGTGTGAGTTCTAGTCCTCTCTGGTCTATTTTGCTGCTCAGCAAGTTGTAGACTAAAAAAGACTGATTTACTTCATTTATGACCCACTTTTCTCTCAGTGGTCATCCCAAACAGTTTACTTCATTCTCGCATCCTCTGTTTTACCCTCACAACAATCTGTGAACTAGGTTAGGCTGAGAGTGTGTGACTGGCCCAAGGTCACCCAACAAGCTTCCTAGCAAGGTGGGGAAAAATAAGGTTTGCTGTATGGTCGGCATTCCCTTTGGTGGGATTTGAACCCCCTGTTTCTTGTGTTATGTCTGGCTATCCTTGCTTAGTGAGCGATTGAGGAATTGACTAGAATGTCTTCTAACTGTGCACTTTTTTTGTTCTCTAGCTGCCACTCTTATGTCTTCATTCCCTTGCCTGGTACTCCTTACCCCTCCCTCAACCTGACCTTTTGCAGTATAGGTCTTGGGCATTCTATCAGAGTGGCCTCTGTGAAGGGAATGGTAGAGTCATGGTGGCAGCATGATTGGCACAGCCTTCATTATGTGTGAATGACTGACAAAAGGAAACACTGTCATAGCAGGGAACTAAAACCTGCATCTACATGGCTCCCAGATATGTATCCCTTCCACAACTATTACTGAATCATAGAATCATAGAATCATAGAATCATAGAATCATAGAATCATAGATAACAGAGTGGGGCCATATAGGCCATCTAGTCCAACCCCCTGCTCAATGCAGGACCAGCCTAGAGCATCCCTGACAAATGTTTGTCCAGACGCTGCTTAAAGACTGCCAGTGATGGGGAGCTCACCATTTCTCTAGTCAGCTGATTCCACTGTTGCACAACTCTTGCTGTAAAAACGTTTTTCCTAATATTCAGCTGGCACCTTCCTGCCCTTAATTTAAACCCATTATTGTGAGTCCTATCCTCTGCTTCCAACAGGAACAGCTCCCTGCCCTCCTCTAAGTGGCAGCCCTTCAAATACTTAAAGAGAGCAATCACATCCCCCCTCCGCCTCCTCTTCTCCAGACTAAATATTCCCAAGTCCCTCAAACATTCCTCATAGGGCTTGGTCTCCAGGTCACATGAGAGTCCTCCTTTCAGTATGTTCATTTTGTTCCCTCCGTTGCTGTATTCTGTATGTGGGTAGTAGTGACCAGGGGATGTGACCAAGTCAGCATGAGTTCATTGGCTGCTCTCCTGTCTACCTGTCATAGGGGTGTTATTGATGGGTTGCAATGGGGTTACTGGGAACTCCAGTGCAATTTCTATGCTCCATGCATCTTGCCATTAGGTCTTTTATTCCCCTGACTGTTATCCAAAGAGAATATCCTAGTGGTGGGGTCATGGTTCCAGTATCTGTGATATTGCAGCATTATTGTCTTAGGATGGGGCTCTCAGTCTCCAGCTGGGTTCAAACTTCCATACGCTAATAAGTACTTAAGGCTAAAACCTGTAAATCATTCTATATTATTCTTCATAAATGCACAAAGTTGAATTTAATATTATAATACTTCTCCCACTTCTAAGAAGTTCCCATGTAATCACTACTTTTTAGGAACTCAAAGTGGGAGTGATATTCAAGAGGGGCCAGGATGTAATCTATAACACTGGCTCCTTTGGCACTCACATAAGTGAAATCACCAGCTCCATCAACCTGTAAGTAATCATTCAATGGAATAAAGTTTCTCTGAATTGCAAATTTAGACAGCTCCAATTCACCTCTATTTATTACATTGTCCTTAGATTTCCTATTATGCCAAGCTGGGCTGAGAAAATCATCATTATCAGGGCCTAATACTTTAGAGAAAGGTGTATAGTCGTCACTGCCGATCCTTGCATTACAATCACCCGCTAGTGGGGGGGGGGGGGCAGAAAACAGGTCTGCAGTTGACAATTTTTCTCAGGTGGTCCTATCTCTGAATCATTATACTAGGAGTAGATGGAGGAATGTAAACAGAGGAAAGGATAACTCACAAATCATCCAACGTTAATTAAAAAAGCAGTAATCAGATCATCTGTCACCAGGAGGTCCCAAGGTCCTATATTCAACTAGTTGAAACTAGTAGCCTGCCCCCCCCCGACCTATAACTGCTCTTTGATAGAGAGTGAGAAAACCAGGAAAGATAGGTTTGTCCATTAACCAGATCTCCTGGAGAAGTAAAATATGAAGGGTTTTTTCCTTGTTTGAAAGCTAGTCGAATCCGACTCTAGGGGATGGTGCTCATCTCCGTTTCCAAGTTGAAGAGCCAGTGCTGTCCGAAGATGTTTCCGTGGTCATGTGGCTGGCATGACTAAATGCCAAGGCACATGGAACGCTGTTACCTTCCCACCAAAGCAGTACCTATTTGTCTACTTGCAATTTCTTGCTTTCAAACTGCTAGGTTGGCAGGAGTTGGGGCCAGAGACAGGAGCTCGCTCCATCATGTGGCACTAGGGTCTCAAACTGCCAAACTACAGACCTTCCGGTCTGCAGCTCAGTGTCTTAACCTCTAAGCCATCACGGCCCCTTAAAATATCAAAAGTAGCCATAAAAAGCTTTGGTATCTTTACAACAGAGTCTTGAGGCCCAGCCAGCTATATTGCAAGTCAGAATATGAACTCCAGGAGTCCCAGTTAGTCAGTTTTTACCTACTAAAGTATCTAGTGCTGGCAACATGGGGGTATTCCCTGAATTAATTATGATTTTTGGCTCAAGACGAATAGGGATTTTCCCTCTTATTGGGCTTTGATCACATGGCTTCTTACTAGTCTGATTGCATCTAGGGGACAGGTTAAAGATTGGCTCATATTCTTATCAGGAGACCAGTATGGATCATCTAATAATAACAAAAAGGTAGATTGGCTGGTTTTGATCCTGGTTAATTTACGTTAGTGTGTGCTGTAATTTCTGGAACTGGGCAATTATATTGCCTTTTTCCTAAAAGGTAAGGCACAAAATGTTTGAAGGAGTTTTGCATCCACTAAGTCCAGTTGATAGAGAGGATGGAAAAGGGGGGGAAATGGCTTCATCTGACTGCTTGAAGCTCTCACAGGTTTGTGTTTGGCGGCGGCGGGGGGGGGGGGGGGGCCGTGGGGGGTGGGCCTTGGAGCCGCACAGGGCTTGCCAGTGTTGCTGTTGTGGGCCACGACAGGGGGTAGAGAGAAGCCTTGGTGGCTCAGGAGCCGCAGGGAACACTCCCCCCCGCGGGCCCCGCTTCTTGTATATCTCTCTTCCCGAATTGGCCCTTGTAACTTTTTCAGTAAATTTTAGATTAATAGAAGAAATTTGTATATCTAACAAGTAGGACAATTTTTTTTTAGTATTCCACTTTCCCCACCAGTTTGTCAGTTGTCCTTTGAAAGGAAAGACAGTCACTACAATCTGAAGGTTATTCGCCAGGAGCACATTATTATTTTTGGGAGGGAAGGGGAGTAAGTCCTTTTCTTGAAATGATGATTATTATATAAAAGCTATAAGCGCAGTTTGTGGTGCCAACAGACTGAGATCTTTCCAACGTTCTCGTCAGGAATTACCATATCACCTTTCTCCATTGAAGTAAATGAATCATTTTGGTTCAGAGGGTGGGATCTGTCAAGTTCCTCAACCTCCACCTGGTTCTGCTGCATTAAAGGGTCAAACCTGTTTTTTAGGGAAACTGGAGAAACGTTAATTTTAAAAAGTCCTCTTCTCTGCTTTGTTTTGGTTTCATGATAAAATCATCACCAGTCAAATGGCGGGCCCACTTTTTACCCATTTTAGTAATCCCTGATATAAATCTATTCACTCTATTCAGTATGCTACTTAAAACCACTTAATACAACTTAAAAATAATACAACTTAAAATCAGTATAAAACAACTTAAAACTATTTAAAACAGACTAAAATACTCTTATAAGGATAAAAGGGATTTATATCTTCCTACATAAAACCCTTACCACCCAGAAACTAAGCAACTATATAAAACCTGCTCAGTTTTCCCTATTTATAAAAATACAATATTATAGCAAGAGGCAAGACAGAGCTATCCTCTCACTCTCCTGACTTCATTCTACTCCCGACCAAAAGCCAGTAAATCTTTCAGCTAACAAGCTGAATGCCTGAGATAAGGCCACAGACAGAGCTTTCATTTCTCACTTATGGGGGGGGGAAAGCTCCCCTCTTCCCCCCCTTGACCAGAATGAGGGGGAAAGTAAAAAAGAGAATAGCAAGAAGAGCTATTCAAAATGAAAGCCAAAATCAATTCAAATCAGTCAAAGCAGTAGTCCTCCAGAGTGGAGCAGAGCTGCAAATGCATGCCCACACTCAGCCAGCAAAAACAAAACAAAAAGAAAAAAAAACATTTGAGGCTGCCAAAGGCACAATAAAACTGATCAAGCCAATGATCTTGAAAATAAAACCAGTAGATAACACCAGCTAAAAACAATTTTAAAAAGGAATTTGCAATATACTGGGTTCGAGACGTGTGAGTGATCAATTCATAGTTTATTAGTGATTCCAGCAAACACAAGACAACCCTAACAGGACTGAAGCCCTGCTTAAATCTGTGCACACCACCACCACCACCCACACACACACTCTCCGTGGTAGGCTATTTACAGTGCGACCCCTGGTCTATAGGTTCCTTCCAGGATCCTAACTATATTTTGTTCTAGGTTTCTAGCTTGGTCAGTCAATGCCGGGGCCAGGACATAACAGAATTCTTCATAGAGCAAACAGCAACACAGCCAAGCAGCCCAAGTCAGAAACTGGAAGCTAAACTGGCTTCAAGTATTTTACTATTCCTGAGCCAATCCCTTTTGCAATCATAGGTCTGCCATCTGCCACACTGAATGTCTCTCTCCTTTCTTCATTTAGTGTCTCAAATAAGTCTTTATATGCACACATGCGCATTGTGCATGACCTATCTAAATACCAAGTGTGACTTTTGGTAGCTCCTTGAGTCAATATAAAACACTTTTTCAATGGTGGCTGCTTGGACTTTTCCCCTTTTCTTTTTCTTTTTGGAAAGGCGCCATTTTGCTTAAAAGCATTGCAGTCTCTTTTAGTGTGCCCTGGTTTTCCACATAAATGGCAAATTATTTTCCTCTTGCTGTTTACATATAGAGCTAATTGATCAACATTTGATTCAACTTTCTTGTTGAATTTCTCAAATTGTTTATGTTTGTATGTCTGCTCAAGTTGTTTTATTACTTCTGCGAGAGACAATTTTCCTTTTGCTTCAATATGAGACACAGCATTTCATAAGACTTTGGCAGGCTAATTAACAGCAACACAACAAAGTCCCGGTCTGCAATCTCTTTCACAGCACTTCTTAACTGTTGAGTTAAACTAAGCATTTCATTGAAGTGGTCATGCAAATTACCACATTCTGACATTTAGTGCTAAACAGTCTCTTTTGTATGTAGAGCTGCCTTTTTAGAGACAAATTCGCATAGAGTCTATCTAATTCAGACCATACAGTGTTAGCAGTTTGCATTTGCATTACTCTTAGAAAGTCTCTATCAATCAAACCTTTTATCATGGCTCCTCTTGCCTTATTGTTGTTGGCTTCCCAGGCTTTTTGCTTTGCTGAATCATCATCTCCCAGTCAGGGGTTTTGAATAGCATGCCACAGTCCTGTCTCAAGCAGGTGACTCTTTATTCTCTCCTTCCATATCCAATAGTTGTCTTCTGTAAGCCTATCTAGTAGGTAACTATTGGCAGAGTGTAGATATGCAGTAAAGTGGAATACAAGCTGTATAAAGAATAAAGATGATTTATTAAGAAGAGAACAAACTTTGTAGGAAAGAGGAGAGAGAAAGAGAAACCTAACTAGCTAGAAGAGAGTCAGTAACAAAGAAATCTTAGCAGGAGCAGGAAAAACCCCAACTGAGCCAATCAGGAAACAGGAAGGTGACTATTTGATAATAGTGGGAAGTCCCTAATCTCACTACGTTAACTAGCTGTCCCCTCTGCTACCCCCTACAGGAGGTTCTTGTCATTTTCTTTATCTATCCACGATAGACCTTGCATATTCCAACAATAATAACCAGTATAACTTTCTGATTCTTAGCTGTAGAGATATTTGTCTCTTAGATGGATGCCATCAGCAGATATCATTATAATGTCATCAATGTCTATGGTTAATCATAGTAGTCTTTACAGTTTCTGTTGAACCCTTTGGTTCTGTAACTGGATATATTTTGGCTACTCTGTTCTGAAAACTGGACTTTCCCCTGCAATTATTTAATGTTTTCCTCTTAATAAGGATCATACTTTTCTTTCAATACCTTCTTTATGATTACCTTTTCTAGCTGAAATTGTGATTTGCCAGTAATGCAACATGGAAAAACCTTGATCTCTAAACAAACTTATGATATCTTGACACTGTTCACACTCCCAGAGAGTATCTTTTATTATTTGACTTTCAAACATTTACCTGACTAACCCTCCTTTTGTCTTGCAGTGGATGAGGGCAAGGTGGACGTCTGACCCCTGCTATGCATTTTTTGGTGTGGATGGCACAGAATGCTCATTCCTAATATACCTCAGTGAAGTCGAGTGGTTTTGCCCTGTGCTACCTTGGCGAAATCAGACAGGAGCTGCACCTGCTACTAAGCCATCACCCAGAGTGCTGGTAAGACTGACACACTGGGCCAGACAAATGGATTCCCTAAGAGTCAAAACTATTTGCTTCTTAGCTGTTTTAAGTGCTCTCCAATGATAGCAGTGGATTACAGAGAAAATCTGTGGCAAAAAGACCAATAGGTAAGAACCTTCAAGAGGTGGGGGAGATAGATGGTTCCTTTTTAAATCTCCCATTGCACATGAATACACACAAGAAGCTGTCTTATACGGAATCAGACCATTGGTCCATCAAGGTCAGTATTGTCTACTCAGACTAGTAGTGGTTCTCTAGGGTCACAGGGGGAGGACTTTCGCATCACCTACTGCCAGTTCCTTTTAACTGGAGGTGTGGGGGGTTGAACCTGAGACTTTCTGCATGCCAAGCTGAAGCATGGCTGAAGTAAGCCATGGCCACTTTGCATTCTGCTGCTCCAGGATGAAGGGAAGGGTAAGATGAAAATTGTGCTTGCCTGGTCATGTTGCTGGACCCAGGGAGAGCAAGGCCTCCCTTCTTGTCCCCTACTGGTTTTAGAGGTCTAGTCTAAACTGAGCAGCAGAATCTTGGATCCAACATAGTGTTTCCATATACAGAAGGGTTTCCATTCATGGAGGGCAGAAATTGCCCTTCCTGCTGCAGCCCCAAATTCCCCCTGAAATGCTGTTCCTGAGGGACAGAGGATTCAGCCCATAGGGAGGTCATGATACAATAGATTTTTATATTGGGCTGCAGCTTTCTGAGCAAGAAAACCTCCACTTTGCTGTCTCTGAAATTATGTATTAACTTTTTATTGGGATTTTGAATGTACATAGTAAAAACAAAATGACAAAAATGTCAGAATCCCTTGGAAACAATCTGCATCAATATTTTCCATGCAAATTCCTGGAGATCAACTATCCTACTTTTTTTTTTTTTGCTGAAGAACGGCTGCCTTTAATTCTGTTATTGAACATGGAAGTTGAAATGTTTCTCCATTGGCTTTTGAGTATTTCCATTTTGAGTGTTTGATTCATTCCTTTTGAGAAGGGGCTGTGGCTCAGTGGAAGAACCTCCACTTTGCATACAGAAGGTCACAGGTTCAATCTCTAGCTTCTTCAGTTAAAAGGACCAGACAGTAGGTGATATGAAATACCTTCACCTGAGACCCAAGAGAGCAGCTACCAGTCTGAGTAGATGATACTGACCTTGATGGACCGATGGTCTGATTCAGTATAATGGCAGCTTCATGTGTGTTCATGTCCATTTGTTCTCCTGTGTAGAAAAAGCTAAATCTGGCCACTAACCCAGATATCCCTGCCTAGCTCTAACCCATAGACACCAGGTGCACAACCATAGAAATCACACTGAGGATTAGATAAAGCCCTCTGTTCTCTTGTTAGACTCTGCTTTTTCTTAAAGATAGAATTGACTACAATCCCCATGGATGCTGCAGACATCCCATCTTATATGTTTTATTTTTAAATTGTATAACTATTGTACATTTTCTTCCAAAAAGTGAAACGTTAAAGGACCCTAAGAATTACGACTCATGCTGCAGCATCACAGGGGAATGATGAATCATTTGTCCAGCTGGGACTAAAGATGTGCATTTGGCATTTCGAAGCCAAATTAATACCTGCATCATGTCTTTTCAGCATGATTCAGGCATTAGTTATACTGAATCAGATTCTCTTATGTGATTCAGCTTACCAATAAGAGAAACCTCAATTAATTAGGGAATCATGAATTTTTTGGCTCCATTATACCCTGTGGGGCCATTATAGTCTTTTAGTCTTATAAATCTTTTAGAGTATATTCAGTGGGATGGGGGGAGGGGGTCCGAGGTAAAGGCACCAAATTTGCAGTGTAGCTGCTGGAGCCTCTCCCCAAAAGAACCTCCAAGTTTCAAAAATATTGGAACAGGGGATCCAATTCTATGGGCACCCAAAGAGGGTGCCCCCATCCTCCATTGTTTCCAATGGTGGGAAAAAAGCAAGGCAGGCATACAAGCCCAGCAGATTCTCCCAGAGAATCTCTTCAGTAGAAAGTGATGTGTGGGGAGGGGGCATGTTTGCATGGCCAGCAGCAGTACCAGTGCAATGTGCCCAGCAGAACCAGTGCCCAAACCCAACAAGACAAAGGTCAAACCTGAGAATCTTCACTTTTTCCAGAGGTGGGGAAAAATGCAAGGCAGGCATACAACAAGCCCAACAGATTCTCCCAGAAAGTCTCTGCAGTAGAAAGTGAGGTGTGGGGAGGGGGCATATTTGCAAGACCAGCGATAGAACCAGTGTAATTTGCCTAGCGGAACAAATGCCATTCTGGAAGTGCCAAAACCCAACAGATTTGAACGTAGTCCTATATCTCAAAATATGGTATTTGAAAATCAGGAGGTTTCTTCCACTTTTTCCAAAGGGCCTGGCAGGCAATGGAATCATAGAATCATAGAGTTGAAAGGGACCTCCAGGGTCATCTAGTCCCAGCAAAAGAAATGTGACCTAGAGCTCAGGTGCTCTTTGTAAAGGTCATTGAGCTGTGCACTAACAGCAAGAGTCTGTTATTCTTCCCCTGCCCTTTAGGCAGCTTTTCAGAGAGAGATCTCCTACCTCCTGGAGCTGATTGGCAGTGGCAAGGAGTCTTTGATCTTCATGAAGAAAAGGATCCGACGCTTGGCCACACAATGGCTGCGAGCCTCATATAAACTTGAAGAGAAGCTGGAGGGCAAACAGAGAGATCAGAAACAGGTATACAATCAAATCTGCTGCTTATGAATCAAATTGTCCATTGTGTGAAATTTTATCAGAGTAAGACAGAACATCTGACTTGCTGCGTGCTTTTGTAGGGTCTTTCCTCTGCTCAGCAGCACTGTCCCTTAAGAACAAAGTTTGGGTCCAGTGGCACCTTTAAGACCAATAAAGTTTTATTCATGGTATAAGCTTTTGTATGCAAGCACACTTCCTCAGATACAGTGGAAAAGAACTTCCTCAACCATTATTTATAGGTGGTGGTTTGGGGGTTGTTGTCAGGAAGGGCCCTTTAGAGTCAAGATGCATTAGTACTGGGTGATTATGGCTGAGATTGGATGTAAGAAAGATCTGTGAATGGTAGTAAATTAGCATACAAATACAGGAGGTAGCAAATAGATGTGGGAACGAGGTTTGAGGCCAGTGCCAAGACAAATAAAGTTCAATTCTGGGTACAAGTGAGAACTCAGAAACTTAGTATGCATACTACATACTGCCAAACTTGGTGTCTCATTTGCCATGACTTACATTTGTTAGGGGTCTTGAGTGGGTGTTGGGAATTCCTGCGGGGTGTGAGTGTGTGAGTGTGAGAATGGCTTTGTTGTAGTGGCTGCGTAACTCTTCCTAAGTTGCCTCCCTTCTCAGAGATGACCTTGGTTGCTGTCTGTGCTTGCTCCGCTGAAATAGATAATGTAATGGTAGACCTACAGGTGGGGGCTGGAGTGTGTGAAATCTAGGTGGGATGAATGTGGGTTATGATCATCAACGGGAAAAGAACTAAAGAAGAATCACTTATCCTGGCACTAGATTTTGAAAAAGCGTTCGATTCAGTGGAGACAGATTATATGCTGGGACTCCTAAGAAGACTAGGGTTTGGGGAAATGATCGTGAGAGGAATACAGGCACTTTACGGTAACAACAGGTCAAGAGTTAGGATCAACAACACTAACTCTCGCTTTTTCAGAATTTCCAGAGGGACCAGGCAAGGTTGTCCCTTATCCCCGTTAATTTTTGCTCTGGCTATCGAACCCCTAGCAGAGAGCTTGAGGTCCGACCCAGCCTTCAGGGGAATTTATATCAAAGGACAGGAGCACAAGGTCAGTTTGTACGCGGATGACCTCACACTTTACATCTCCAACCCGGCTAAGTCCATTGAAACCTTAAACGGTATATTGTCCAACTTTTCTGCAATCTCAGGCCTTCGGATAAATCTATCGAAGTCAGAAGTATACCCTATCAAGATCACTAAACAAACGGAATTGGTGATCAAGGCGTCCTCCGAATTTAAGTGGGTCACGGATTGCTGGAGGCACTTAGGAGTCTTTATACCCCTCAATCTCAAGGACTTAGCAAAACACAATCACCATAGGGTCCACAAAGCAGTAAAAGAGGAGATGTTAAAATGGAATACGATGCTACTAACTCTTGCGGACAGGTTACACCTAGTGAAGAGCTTTGTACTACCGAAATTTCTCTTCCTTTTCCAAACCTTACCAATACACATCACAGTGAAGGACACAACCAGCTGGCAAAACACAATATTGCGCTTTCTCTGGGAGGGCAAGAAATCCAGGATAAACTGTAAAGTACTGCATTTACCCTCTCGTCTAGGAGGTATAAATTTCCCTCATATCCGAAGCTATTACTGTGCCTCAATACTGGCGCAGGTGGTACCTATGCTTCACAACGAGTCTCGTAAGCCCTGGATGCAGATAGAGGAGTCGTACGTAGATCCATTCAGCCTACAAGAAACTCTATGGATGAGGCCTGGTCTTAGGCCTAGGAACATCAAGCACAATATGCTTCTGAGGACCGGGATCAAAATCTGGGATCTTAAAAAAAAGGACCTGCTTCCATCTGGGGTCTCTCAGTTATCGACATACCGGCATCAGACTTGGCTCCCCCCGGGCATGGTTCCGAACGCTTTCGCGGATTGGACAGGGGCAAATCTGAATAGGCTGTGTGACCTGGTTCACCAAGGGTCAATGATGGATAAGCTTTACTTCGACCAACGCGTGGGCAGAGCAACGCACTGGCATCAATACCTGCAGTTGAAAAATCTAATCGAAACACTGGCAGGTCTAGACACGTTTCGAAGAGATTTGACACCGCTGGAAAAGATCATAAAGATGTATCCAACACGGTCTAAAGGGACTTTGTCTATTATATATAAGACGTTACTGTCATCAGAAGCCCGAACAAAGCACAAATACCAGCTCCGCTGGGAAGAGGATCTCAACCAGCAATGGGATCATAATGACTGGGACTTGATTTGGGCCTCACCGATGAACAACTCCACGATTTTCAACCTACGACTTCAGAACTTTAAACTACTCACGAGGTGGTACCTGTCCCCAACACAACTCAACAAAATGAACAACTCCCACGACTCCACATGTTGGAAGAAATGCGGGCAACTGGGCTCGTATATCCACTGCTGGTGGGGCTGCCCGACAATTAGCCAATTCTGGAAACAGACAATTAAGCGTATCAATGAAATCACCAACCAAAATATCTCCTTTGTCCCAGAGGTAATCCTACTGAATAAGTGGGATGATTCTACGGGAGAAGAAGGGAAGACTCTCACGTCGTTATTATTGGCAACAGCTAAACTAACAATAGCGGCGGTCTGGAAATCCCCAAATCCGCCAACACTGACTCTGTGGCATGATAAGCTTTGGGAACAATTTGTTATGGCCAAAATCTCAGACCAGAGCCGAGAGAACCAGCCAACACAGCCTGGTCTTTACACAAAATTTAAAAAAATCTGGTCCCCAGTGATAAGGTATATGGAGAGACACGACATCCTTCCCACAAATCAAATCTATCACAGATGGATGTTCCTATGAAGTTCCTTCTGTTCGCGTGAACTGCACAGGGGTCTTTGCTTAGATGAGTACAACAATACCCAACTGATTGATGCCTGATCTCAGGCTATGGGCGCAGTTGGGATGTGCAGCCTCTTGATATTGGCTGAATTTAGCCAGAACAGAACCGGATTTACCATAGGTGGTGCCCATTAGGATTCAATAGATATCTTCACTAAAGTGTTGAGCTCTATGTTTTAATGACTCAATTTTTATGTATGGTATGCTGCCGTCCCTGGTTACAGATGTCAATGGTCAGGACAGTCGTAAGGGAAGAACGTTCTTAACTAATATATCCCCTTTATGCATTCCCCCCCCGCCATCTTTAGTCTTAGGTGTTTGTGCTATTCATTTCTCTGCTTTGTATTATTATGTAAAAGAATAAAAATCTTATTAAAAAAAAATGATTGGACTGGACCCAGGGGGGGAGCCTGTTTGAGCAATGTATAACTTTGGGCCTTGGTGCCAGAACTTCAGTTCGGACACAGAAGACTTAGCTTGCAACATCTTTATTCCTCAATTAACAAATCACTGCCAGAGAGTGTTGTTGAGAGTAACTTTGTTTAAGAGTCTGACACATACTAGTACTTATGCATCTTGATTCTAAATGGCCCTTCCTGACAACAACCCTCACCCCAACCCCTATAAGTAATGGTTGAGGAGGTTCTGTTCCTCTATATCTGAGAAAGTGTGACTGCACACAAAAGCTTATATTGTGAATAAAACTTTGTTGGTCTTAAGGGTGCCACTGGACTTAAACTTTGTTCTGCTGCTTGAGACCAGCATGGCTACCCCACCTGAATATCTCTTCCTTATGCTGAGGACAGTTCTGGAACAGTTTCAAGGCCAGTTCAACTAGAAATCCTCCTTTTGAGGTATAGAATTTAAGGATGGCCCCAGTGGTTCTCAAGACTGTGGCTTTTGTTATCACCAGGTGGGCTTTCCAGGAGAGGGTTTCACTAAATGTCACCCCAGGATATTTATTTATTTAATGTCTATCCCACCGTCCCAGCCAAAGCCGGCTAAGGGTGGCTTACATAAAAACAGATAATTACATTATTTTAAAGGTTGTGCATTATTCAATGAGATTGCCATTGTTTGACCATTAAAATCTCTGAGATCTCTTTCCAAAGATCATTACTTTGGTCTTAGCAAAGTTGATGTTTAGAGCCTTGTCCTTACAGAAATTGCTCAGTTTGTGCAACATCTTCCTTAACCCAATAAAAGCTAAATATATCAACACTATGTCATCTGTGTATAGTATAACCAATACTTTCTGTCCCCCCAGGGATGGTGGAAAGGAATTAGGGCCAGACAGACTTGGAACTATATCATTTAAATGCAGATTGAAAAGAAAAGGGCCAGAACACACCCCTGTTTGACCCCTTGAGTAATTGGAATCTTCTCTGTTAAAGTGCCTGTGGGGCCTACCTTAACTTCAGCAGTTATGCTAGAATGAAGTTCCTTAATCAGGAACAATAAGTGCTTATCAATATTAGTACCTGCTGGTTTCTTCCACCGGCAGTTCTGATCCACTAAGTCAAAGGCAGCAGTTAGGTTCACAAATGCTGTGAGCATATCCTTATGCAGTGCTAAGTCCATATCCCTCTCTTGTTCTCTCTTCTCTAGATTTTGATCCATATTGGCTTCTTGACAGAGGAATCAGGAGATGTTTTCAGCCCTCGTGTGTTAAAGGGGGGCCCACTGGGGGAGATGGTCCAATGGGCAGATATTTTAGCAGTCCTCTTCATCTTGGGCCACAACCTGAAAATCACAGTCTCTCTGAAAGAGCTTCAGAGGTGGGTTTCCTGTTGAATGCCAGTTGAAAAGTGCAGACACCGGGGCCAGGCTGCACCTCAAAACACTCTTTGAACCACCCCAAATGACACATCACCACGCCCTGGAGACTGTTGCCTGCAAGAAGACATACAGCAGTGCCCGGTCCAAACTTCAGTTTTGGCACCACGACCTTCTATTTGAGTTACCACCAAGAATCCTGTATTTCAAAGGCGATTGGAATAATGAACTGGTCTGACAGCTTGCCCTCTGATGTGTCATTTGGGGTGGTCCAAAGAGTGTTTTGGGGTGCCGCCTGGCACCGGTGTCTGCCTGTGAGATTGTCCAGGGGGCACTGCACTTTGAAGCAGCTGGCACAAGAACCATGCTTTGGACCAGGAAACAGCATGTGTCCCCTAGAAAGGGAGAGTCTGCTGAACATGGGGGTGTATGAAGATTTGGCAGTCCAAACCTTATTTTGGGTGCAGAGAGCACTTCCTTATTCAAATCTCCTTTGAAATACAGGCCTCTGGAAGGCACTCCAAATAGAAGCTTGTGGTAGTGTCTGAGGTATAGTTGGTGAGCCAGCTGCAGCCCTTTCTGGGTGGGAAAGATCTTGCCACTGTGGTACATACCCTGGTAACATCTAGATTACATTACTTCAGTATGCTCCGTATGGGGCTGCCCTTGAAGACTGTCCAGAAGCTACTGTTGGCACAGAGTACTGCAATCAACATGTCAACTGGAGTGGGTTGTAAAGAGCATATAACTTTAGTTTTGTTCTATCTCCTCCCCCCTTTTAATTTTTTAAAAAAATTAAGAATATATAAATTAAAATTATAATTGATCTTACAACAAAACAATGTTAGAAAGCCAAAAGCAAAATTTACATATTCTAAAGTACCAACAACAAAACAATCAAAAAAGGTTAACAACACAATACAAGAAATCAAACTTTTAAAATACCATATTCTTAAATAAAGAAGAAAGTTTATATTAAATAGTTAAAATATTTTATATATACCTTATTTTAAATGCTGCTTTAATATTTTAAATGTTTGAACATTTTAATGTTTGCCACCTTGGGGACCCAATTTGGGTAGAAAGGTGGCAGATAAATGTTTTAAACAAAGAAATATACTGCTTTCTCTATATAGATAGGCAGCTGTGTGTGTGTGTGGGGGGGTGATTCTCAGCAAATCCACAGTTTGTAAGCCACATTTCATCATGATTTCTGAATCCAGCCACAGGGTATCCCATACTTTAGTTAAAGACCAAGAATATATTTCTGTCCAACAAACTGAGGAACTGTCCAGAGGGTATTGGTGCTGAATGGCTGCTCTGCGGGTACAGTAAGCAGAAGAATTTAAATTAGTTCCTACAGAAGGACATTGCAATAGCTTGCAGGGCTCTTTCATCCATACATGGCAGACTGTTCTTGCTTCTCCCATGGCAGGTACAGCTGTCTATTGTTCAGAACTCATGTCAATGAACACACCATGGTAAATCTGCAAGATGTAAAAATGCCTGTTTAAATGAAATCATTGCTAGTTGCGATGATTATAAGAGCTGTTTCCTTTAATTAAAGATACAACTCTGTTTCTTGGAATGCACTGCTGACTAGATTTATTGACTGCTCTTGCGTGAGGGATGCAGATAAACAGCCTTATGCTGTTGTAAATTCTTCAAGGGAAGAATTTCCATGCTTTTGCATTTGATTCTCTCAGAAAAGAAGGTACATAAAGAAGGAGGAACTAGTGAGCTGTTAAATTTTCCTTCATCTTGAAATATGCTTATGTTGTACCTGATAAAGACTTCGTAACAGTGTTCTATTTAAAAGCTTTACCAATAAAAATTACCAGACTCTCATTATGTAATTGCTCTGTGGTTTAAATGGGTAATTGCCTGAGTTTGTATGCACAGAGCATCCTTTTCTGTCATCAGTCATTGTCTGGCACCTGTGTATCTCCTAAATGGGTCCACGCCTGAGGGAGTAAAAGTACATCAGCAAAGCAGACACAAGAATGATTCAAGCATGTTTAGAAGGCAGCTGAGGTGGAAGGTTTCTATTAAAATTCCACTTTCAAACTGAAGGACTGTTTCAGTCTTTGCACCTTCTCTGGTGGATTTCACTCAACACTTAGGATGCAGTTCTATTATCCATCTTTGCCAGAGATGACTTATCCCTGGGGTTCAAAAAGAGCAATTTTGGAATCTGCTAGATTGCACAAAGTGTCAAGTATTCCAAACACACTTTAGGGAAGAATGATTCATTTATATCTGCAATCTTCATTTAAATTGACACAAGAGCCACCATGCAATCAATAAAATTCTTCTCCCTTTACTCAGGTGAGCAATCCCAACTGATGTCTTTAGCATATCACAGGAGCAAATGATAAATGGACAGCTGATTCATACATTACTTTCAGCACGACTCTTTCTTGCATGGCCGAGGAGCAAGTATGCCCTCCTCTGGTCTGTCACATAGTTGATTTCATATGACACTCCTACTTCACACCAATACTCAGTCAATAGAGTGCCCAGTCCATTCAATTTATTGTCAAAAGAGTAGGGAAGGGGAGATGGCATTTTTTCATATATAAATCCATGTGTGTGGTGAATAGGAGGAGGCCAGTGATCCCAAAACTGAACCCAGGAGGCTGAAATTTGACCTAAATCTCTTGAGGGATCTAGGAATTGTGTTAGATATAATATTATTAATGGACTCTGAGACCAATAGGGCCTGGTCAAGGCATACAGTGGAATGAGGTGGTGATCTAATGGCTATGCCAATGCTGAAGGAGGACTGCACCACTTCAGACTGCAGGTGAGAAATTCCATTTTTTCACAGATCCCCTACCTTGATAATTCCCTGCAAAAAGAAAATTGGTACTACATGCAAAGGGCTGGACAAGAACCTATTTCCATGATGCGCTAATTTTTAATTTGCAGGAATTTTTTAATATGGGAGAGTGAAACCTGGCTCTCCCCACCAACGGTGAAGTGGTACTGCTAGTTCTACCACCTCAGAATTCCTTCATCCCATTCTGCTGCTTATGAAGGCCAGGCATCAGATTAACTGGGTGGAAACACAAACAGAAAGACAGAGGAGTTGAATTCAGACCTGCTATCACTATCATAGCAAGGCACCACCTGCCTTTAAAAAACACCAGGCATTCCCTGTCGTCAGCTTATGCAGTCCTTTCGTCCTCTCTCTTCCAGTATCACCGCTTACAGTTAACAGCAGAAATGCAATTAATGCTAGTATATTAGTCGGTCCTGTAGAAAGAAGCAGAAATCCCCCTAAATGAATTTCATTATGGACCTTTTATTTCAAGGAATGATAGCCTGTAAGATAAACTCAGGCTAATTTGAAAATAGGTCAATGGGATGTGAAGATAAGACACTGTAATCTGAATCTGTTGACTCAGCTAGAAAACTGGTCCCTTGGTTGATTAACAGTGCAATCCTATTTAAAACTACAATCCTAGAACCTCAGATAAAATATATACCGCAGGTTAGGAAAGGCACAAATAGGCATAGAAAAAGGCCTGCATGGTTAACAAACAAAGTAATGGAAGCTGTAAAAGTTAAAAAGGATTCCTTTAAGCCGTGGAAAGCTAGTCACAGTGAGGCTGGTAAAAGGGAACACTGGCTGTGGCAAATGAAATGCAAGTCTCTGGTCAGGCAGGCAAAAAGGGAATATGAGGAGCATATAGCCAAAAACATAAAGACCAACAATAAAACTTTCTTCAAATACATTAGAAGCAGGAAACCCGCCAGGGAGGCAGTGGGGCTCTTGGATGACCAAGGGGGAAAAGGAGTACTGAAGGATGATAGGGAAATGGCTGAGAAGCTGGATGCATTTTTTCTTCTGTCTTCACTGTGGAAGATAAGAAGTGCTTGCCCACTCCAGAACCGCTGATTTTGGGAGGGGTGTTGAAAGACCTGAGTCAGATTGAGGTGATGAGAGAGCAGGTCCTATGACTGATAGACAACTTAAAAACTGATAAATCTCCAGACCCAGATGGCATCCGTCCAAGAGTTCTGAAAGAACTCAAATATGAACTTGTGGATCTCCTGACAAAAATATGTAAGCTTTTGTTAAAATCTGCCTCCATTCCTGAGGACTAGAAGGTAGCTAATGTCACTCCCATCTTTAAAAAGGATTCCAGAGGAGATCCAGGAAATTACAAGCTAGGCAGTCTGTCATCAATACCGGGTAAGTTGGTGGAAACTGTTATTAAGGGGAGAATTAGTAGACATATTGATGAACAAGAACTATTGAGGCAGACTCAGCATGGGTTCTTGTCTTACTAACCTGTTAGTGTTCTTTGTGGGGGTAAATAAACATGTGGACAAGGGGGATCCAATAGATGTTGTTTACCTTGACTTCCAGAAAGCTTTTGATAAAGTTCCCCATCAAAGGCTCCTAAGTAAGCTCAATAGTCACGGGATAAAAGGACAAGTCCTCTTGTGGATCAAAAACTAACTAATTAATAAGAAACAGAGGGAGTATAAATGGACAATTTTCACAGTGGAGGGTGGTAAGCAGTGAGGTACTGCAGGGATCAGTACTCGGTCCAATGCTTTTTAATTTGTTCATTAATGATTCGGAGTTGGGAGTAAGCAGTGAAGCGGCTAAATTTGTGGATGACACTAAATTGTTCAGGGTGGTGAGAACCAGGGAGGATTGTGAGGCACTCCAAAGAGATCTGTCGAGGATGGGCAAGTGGGCGTCAACGTGGCATATGGGGTTCAATGTGGCCAAGTGCAAAGTGATGTGCTCTCTAGGGAACATGCGGGGAAAGGCAGTCCCTCAGCTATGCTGGTCCCTGACCATAAAGGACTTTATAGGTAAGAACCAGCACATTGAAGCAAATTCGGTATGCTATAGGCAGCCAGTGCAGTGCTTTCAGCGCAGGCTGGATGTGTTCTTACAGGGAGAAACCCAGCAACAGCCTGGCTGCCGCATTCTGCACCAGCTGCAGATTCCAATTTTTTGAGAAGGGCAGCCCATATAGAGAGCATTACAGTCATCCAACCTTGAGGTGACCATTGCGTGGATTACTGTTGCCAAGTCGCCGCATTCAAGGAAGGGAACCAACTGCCTGATCAGCCGAAGATGGTAAAAGGCTGACTTGGCAGTGGCTGCTACCTGGCCTTCATCATTAGGGAGGCATCCAAGAGCACTCCCAAACTCCTAACCTCCAGCGTTGGCACCAATGGTGCCCCATCAAAGGTTGGGAGTGGGATCCCTACCCCCAGACTGCCGCAACTTAGGCACAGAAACTCTGTCTACATTGGATTCAATTTCAGCCAGCTCAACCTAAGCCATCCAGCCACAGCTTGTAATGCCAGCCCGGAGTCTGACTGGCTGCCCGAAAACCCGAGAGGAGCTACTTGAGAAAGAGCAACTGTCTCCCCAACTTTTACCCATATCTCAGTCACGCATACCAGGTCCACACCCTGCTCCTGCAGGAAGTCCAAGAGGACCATGGTCTTATTTTTTATGGACCTGGAATTACAGAGCACCAATGCTGGAGGGGGGTCATTAGTCCTAGCCTCAACAGTATCAACATTGTAATAGTTCACCATTCCAAGAAAACTCCTTAGTTGTTTCTTTGTCTGTGGAATCTCTAAGCTCTGGATAGCTTCCACTCTATTCCACAGTGGTGATATCTTCCCATTCCCCACTCTGTGACCCAAATAAGTAACCTCAGGCAACCCAAATTGGCATTTGTTGGCCTTAATGGTAAGCCCTGCCTCCTTCAGTCTATTAAGCACTATTTCTAAATGTTTTAAATATTCTTCTAAGGTTTGGCTAAAAATAGCAATATCAGTAATATATGCTACTGCAATTCCATTTAGTCTCTGGAATGAGGCTGGAGAATTCTTCAACCCAAAAGGCAAAACCTTAAACTCATATAACCCATCAAGGTTTATGAAGGCTGTTTTGCATTGGGACCTTTTCTCCATCCCTAATTGTCAAACCCTTTACACAGATCTATGGTGGATATAATCTTGGCTGCTCCTAAGGTTTCCAATAAAGTATCCACCCTAGGCATCAGATAAGCATCCGGTTTCATGATCACATTTAACTTCCTGTAGTCTATACACAAGCAGATGGTGTTATCTGGCTTAGGGACCAGTTCCACAGGCGAAGCCCATGGACTAATAGATGGTTGTATAATCCCTAATGCTAGCATCTCTTTCACCTCCCTTCGTATGTTGTTCAGCACCTCTCCATTTGCTTTATAAGGCGGCATTCTAATAGGTGGGTGGTCTCCCGTGTCTATGTGGTGTTCAGCTAAGTGTGTCCTGCCAAGTTTAGAGGATAACAGACTTTGAAAGTTCTCTAGGAGCTTATAGATTTTTCTTTGATGCTAGGTTCTGTTTGATAGTCCCACACTAGTTGTTGAAGTGTATTCTCCCCCGTGGTCTCTTCCAATAAATCCATAAGGGTGACCTCCTCCACATCCACCTGCCTGACAATCTGTAAGGTGCCATCCTCCCTGAAATAATAAGGCTTCAGCATATTCACATGTGCAAACTTCAACCTCTGGTAATTTTTGTCCCTAGAAGTTGTGTACGTGTATAGGTCTCGCCTATCCTTCACTACAAATGCTCCTTCCCAAGCTGCTTTCAACGTATAGGTTTTTACAGGTAAAAATACGATCACTTGCTCTTCCACTTCAAAAGTTCTTTGCCTGGCACATTCCTGTCATACCAGAGTTTCTGTTTGGCCTGCGCATCTGCCATATTACTCTGAACTTGCCTCATTATTTCTTCTATTTTCCTCTGAGACTTAATACATCATCCACTACAGATGCTTTTCTTTCTGATATCCTTCCTTCCCATTCCTCTTTTACTAAATGAAGGGGTCCCTGAGGATAATGCCCATACATCAGTTCAAATGGGGAGAATCCTGTGGATTCTTGAGGTACCTCCTTATATGCAAATAGAAAATAGGGAAGCTTGTCATCCAGTCATTTGGGTGGTCCTGCACATATGCCCTTGAAATTGCCATTGAAGTTTTCCACAAGAACCTTGGTCTGGGGATGAAATGCAGTGGTCTTTAAATGCCTGATGCCACAACATTCCCATATGGCCTGCACGATTTCGGATAGGAATACTGTGCCTTGATCAGATAGTATTTCAGCAGGGAATCAGCAGGAAATCCTAATCTCCAAAAAATCTTTAAAAGTTCTTCTGCAACTGATTTCACATCCACAGAAGAGAGTGCCTCTGCCTCTGGGTATTTAGTTGTGAAGTTTATTAGTGTTAGGATATATTTGTGCCGCTTTCTGGTGAGTTTGGGAAGTGGTCCCACTATGTCAGTTCCCACTCTATGGAAGGCTTCTCCAATTATGGGTAAGGGGTTGAGAGGAGCTTTTACTTTATGCCCTTGTTCCCCCACCTTCTGACAAATCTCACAGCTTTGGCAATACTTTTTCACGTCTTGTGAAATTCTAGGCCAGTAATAGTATTTCATTAACCTTTTCTTTGTTTTACTAATTCCTAGATGACCTGCACATGGGATGTCATGTGACAGCTCAATCAAGGGTTGTCTGTATATTTTAGGAACAACCAGCTGTTTTACAGGCTCCCAATTTGACTTGGTCCCTTTTGGTTTCCAAATCCTGGCTGTGGTCACACAGCCAGGAAAATGCGGGGGGGGGGGAAGCGTGGCTGTTTGCCCCGGGGAAAACTAAAGCGCGGTTGCGCGGTCAGACCTCCCGTGGAGGTCCCGTGGAGGTTCCATGGAGGTCCCGTGGTTAGGGAGAGGTGCGGATCACACAGAAGTGGGGCCTCGGGGCAAATAAGCGGGGGCCGTGCGCGAGGGAAGCCAAGGCGGGGGCTGCCAGAGACAGCTGGCCAAGTGGCGCTGGGGAGAGGAGGGGCCAGCTGGCGACAGGGCGGTGTGGCATCGTGTCGGGCTCGGCTTTTTCCCCACCAGTGAGGCAGGCAGGGGGTGGGCAGTAGTTCTGGAAGGGCAACAGTCCAGGGAGCCGGCTGGTGGGGCATGCAAAGAGGGCAAAGCAGCATGGCTCAGCCCCCTCCGCCCTGACCGCCCCTTCCCCAAGCAGACTTCCTACTCTACTGCCGCGCCCCCCTCTTCTGGGCTTCATCTCAGCCGCTGTATCTTCTGCCTTGCCCCCTTTCCCCCTATCTATTTGTCACTCGCCTCAAGCCGTGCGCTCTTTGTTGCTTTCTTCAGGCTGCTCTCCTCTTCTCTGCACGACGTAAGTTGTGTGGTTTTTTTATTAAACTAACATTTGCGCATGCTCCGTTGGGTGCTTTTGCGCATCTGTGGAGACTTGGAAAGAAAAAAACTTTTAACTAGGGGACATGGGCGGGCGCCGGAACTACCTCCGGAAACGCGATCATACGCCCGCCCTTTGCCCTGCGGTTTCCAGAAACTAGTACCTCCGAGGTACTAGTTTTTTACTCCGCTTTTTTGGCGTGTAGCCATGGGTTAGCGACGGGAGCTCTACACTTGCCAGATGTTGCCATGTGATCGCGCCAGGAAACTCCGCCTCTCTTCCGTCTCTGTAGCGTGGCTTATGCTCCGTGTGACCGCAGCCCCTGTAAATTAACTCATTTTTCCACACAAAATTGTCTTGGTCTGTGTCAGCCTCTTTCTGCCTGGCTTTCTCTCTTATGACCTTTAACTCAGAGTCTGTTTTCATCTCTTTCTTAAACTCTTCAGAGTTTTCATTTATACATCCTCCTTTTTCTTGGGATACTTTAGCAGTAGTAAAAGGGAATTATGAGTCTGTGTCTCTCCTTTCCTCCTGCAATGCATCAATTGTGTCTGTTGCTATGATACCTAGGGGCCTGTTTTCTGGGCCTGTTGGTTCGCCTTGAGGCTAATCTTTTGAGTCTGTACATATCTATCTATCTATTTATTTACTTATTTATTTTTTATTTAGATCCCGCCCTCCCCGAAGGCTCAGTGTGGCTAACAACGAGGCACAAGTGCCAGAGTTAAAACAGAAAAAACAGCCTAAAACAATAAAACAATATAGTACAACAACAAAGTGTCAATGCTGAATTTATCGCAAGATGGGATAGATCTTAGTCCAATGGCATCGTTCCATTTGAATCTTTGCCTTTGCTCCCATTACATCTCATCCCAATATTACTGGTATTTTCTGGTCTGAAACAACTACTACAGGGAAGTATCCCTCTTTCCCCCTCTAGTTAATTTTCAGCTGTGCTAATGGCATACTTCTAGAATTTCCCCAAACACCTTGTAAGGAGATATGTTTATCTGAAAGCATGTTTTCCTTGTTAACTAATTTCGCTCTAACAAGAGTTACTGCAGCTCCAGTGTCTAGAATTGCCAATGTTTCTCTCCCATTTATTTTGATTACTTCTCTCAGTTCAGTATCTTGTGCAATGTTATGTATCTGTACTCTACACAAGTAAACTGTTTCTTCAGAGTTTATGGGTAAAGGATTGTTTTTACTGCTGTAGTCTCTAGCCTGCTCTCTTTCACTTTCTGAGGTGGTTCTAGTGACCCTCTGTACATGCTCAAGTGTTGTCTGTTTGGGTTGGTTTTTTAAACTCTGATAAGACAAATGCCCCTTTTGATCACATAAAAATACTATCTTTCCAGTATCTATCTTTCCTTCTTTTTATACTTTTATCCAGTCTCTTTGTAATCTCAGTTCTCTCATATCTCCCCTTTTTCTCTGAGTCTGAACTTCTCTGTGGCTGAACCTTTGTTTTGAAAGCTGGTTTATAAGGACAGTCTCTCTTTTCATACTGGTCCCAACCTCCTCTATTAAGCATTAGCTTATCAGCCCAATCTGCTGCTTGTTTGACATTTTCTGGAAGCCTTTCACTAGAAGTCTTATCTCTGAGGGAAGTTGAAAAAGAAATTGATCTAAAATCATCAACTCCCTTATTCCCTCTTTAGAGTCAGCTTTGGCTGATGAAATCCATTTGTCAAAATAGTCTGTTATCTTGGCACTAAATAATTTAAATGACTTCTCTTTCTGAGGAATTAGGCTTCTTAATTTTTTTCTGAAGTAATCTGAATCTGTCATATACTGCCTCCTTAAATTCAGCATAGACAACAGGCTTATCTGAGAGAAAGGTGTTATACATTTCAGCCAATTCCCCTCTAATTAAACTGGGCAAATAATTCATATATTGAGTCTCTGGTATTCTCCAATTTTGAGCAGATTTTTCAAAAGTTGACAAGAAGATTTGTGGATCTTCTCCTGTCACATACATTATGAAATCTTTTAGTGTAACTTGAGGAAACTCATATCTGAAATCAGGGTTCCCCCCCCCCCCGTTTTAAGTCTCTGTCTTTCTAATTGTAATCTTTCTGCTTCCAATTGTATTTCTTTATTTCTAAGTGCTATTGCCTGTTCTAATTCTTTAGTCTTGAGCTCAGTTTCAACTTTTAGTTTTTCTGCTTCCTTTTCCATCTCTTTAGCGTTAAGCTCTATTTCAGATCTCAGTTTCTCTTTCAAAAACTCTAAATATTCTGGACTAGGGTTAAACATTCCCTCAGGGTTTTTCTCAACTGTGATTTTACTAGCTTCCACAGTGCTTTGAATCAATATAACTCTCAGCTCTTCTACACTTTTCCCTTAATGGGATAGATTTAATTCTTTGCACTTCAGAATCAGAGCCTCCTTCTTCAATCCTAGAAACTCTGCCATTTTTCTCTCAGAGTTTTCTTTCTCCTAGAATATTTATCCCACTTAATATATGTTTTCTTCCTCAGAATGTTTGAATCTCACCACTAGTGCCAACACTCTGTGGCATCCTCACTTATTGGGGAGACTGTTTCTCCTTTAAACCACACTCTGTGTACATGAATTTAGTAGATTTCTGCTGCCACAAGGAATTAAAAATTCCAAATCTTTCTCTTTTGGTAGAATGACCCAGTGTCTGGGCACTTCAGAGGACTATGTGGCCCTGAGGAAGGACTGTTCTGATTTCTGGGATAAGTTTAAACAAATAATGATTTATTTATAAAAGATCAAAATAGGTTTCCGGGTATTTCTGAACTGTTGTTGAAGAAAGAAAATATAACTGACAAGGCTTGGCGTCACACACAGTCTCTCATACACCAAAATTCCACTGACAGGTTTAGACACTCAGTCTAAACTCGCTTTCATATATAGCCACACAGGCTGAACTCTCTTGCTCATATATAGCCACACAGGCTACTCTCTTGCTCATATAGCCACACAGGCTGAACGTTCTCTCTCACAGCCACACAGGCTAAACTAAACTCCAACTGCTTCCTTTGTCATTCAGACTTTCACAAAAATTCTCCTCACTCGTCTCTTCCAGAACACAGAACCACCTCATAGACATCTCTCCTCCCACTCTCTCAGTCATCAGCCAATCACATCACACTTATTCTCCCACTATCACTCTCCTTACATTACTGCAGTCACAGTAAACATTTAAAGAAACACACCAAAATGGAATCATTACATGATGGCTATCAGTGAAGGATGTCAAGGACCTAATCACCTTAAACAATTGTGCTGGGTGAGAGCTAGCAGATGCACTGGAGGCTGAGTAGAATACCATCTTTGCAGCCTTCACCACCATCTCATAGGATGTCATAAGTGTCCTATAAGAGGCTCTTATAGCTTCATCACGAGTATGCCATCAAATTCGCTCAAACCATCTAAGCTCCCATTTCATCCCACTGAGTTGTACCGTATACCTGGGGATGATTTACCACAGGAGTGTAGAGGGTGTTGGGGAGCAACCTCATTGATAGCTTCAGAAAGATGGGAATTCCAGTCCCCCACCAGCTCATCCAATGAAGTGTTAGAAGGCATCAGCTCCCGCAGAGCATTCTGGAACCCAAGTGGGTCCATTACTGTCTGTGGGCAAGCATAAATTAGCTCACCAGCTAGATAGAGGGGATAGAAATGCCTAGCCAGGTCTTCAAAACCAAGTGGTCTGACCATGGCACTTCCTCCTTAGAAGTCAGATCCACATCTATCCCCATGCCAAAGATGAAATCCAGACTGTGACCTGCTTGGTGTGCAGGGCCTGAAACAAATTGAGAGAGCCCCATTGTTGCCATAGCAGACACCAGGTCTGAAGCCTGAGTAGAGGCAGCAGCTTCATCTGCATGAACATTGAAGTCCCCAAAAATCGGGAACTCCAAGGCCCACTCCGCTACCACTTCTTTGGAAATCTTCCATTGGATCCAAACAATACTCTTTTCCCTAGGACAGCTAGTCTGTTTCTGGGATAGAACTCCTTGTCCTACATTTACTTTTTGTGTGTATGTTTTTTTAAAGCAGGGACACCTGAAGAACTTTGCTGTGGAATGGGCAGGATGCACAACAGGCCTGCTGCATGATAGATTCATGAATGGGTTAATGGCATAATGCAGCCATTTTTATTTCTTTTGGTTTCATATGTTGTCATCGGTTTTGATCCACATCAGTTTCGTTGACGCCTTTTCTGTTTCCTTCCTTTGAACCATTTTTACGTAATTTGTAGTCAACTGATGCAAAAATACTGTTGGTAAAATATGCTAGTTTAAAAAGGAAGATTTGCTACTATAGAATTTATACAGGAAGGAGAAAAGGGATCATTCAGCTCTTGGCCTCTGGACCTTCTCACTGCTCTTTCCTCCCATCTCCTTAGAAAGCGTATGTGCCCAATACCATCTGTGTTGTTGCAAGAACAACAATTAAGTTCAGGAGAGGTGAAGAAACCTCCCCTACCCCCAAATAGGGCTGTGAATTACAGAGCGGGGGGCAAGATAGCTCCTATTTCCTCTCCCCCAGTTATGCTTGATGCTGCTCCAAGCTGAACTTCAGGGTATTGGTAAGGAACCACTTTCTTGCTTTCCTCTTTGATATTCCACCTTAGTTCTTTAGTGCTGAAATTTACCAGAAAGGTCCAGAAAAGCTCTTGCAAGCTGACCTGAGACTCCATAATGGGCATCTGAGCCCTTCTGCGTTGTTTCATTTTATTTATAGTTTTTGGTGGTTTTCAGACAGAAGAGACTGTCTTTTCATGACACATTCCCAGAAGCCCACTTTCAGAACTATTGTTCCAGGAGCAACAGAAAATGAGGCTGTAGATGCAGGTGTATATGCTCATCCACACAGGTGCTTCTTGCTGGCTCCATATCTTAAGAAGTATCTCAGGGAAAGTTGGACACTCCCTCACATAGACGGAGAAAATCAACTTACTAGTCTCATGCAAGACTCTTATCAGACTTACAAAGACCAGTACCAGTTGAAAAGTCAAGTATATTTGGACTGTGTAAATCAGAAATGGTGAGGAGATACTTTGGGGTTAGGTCACTGGGATGTGCCCTGGAAAATCTTGTAATTCATCCACCCACTTGTCAGATGAGTTCCTTGAATTTCCCACAATCATTCCCTTTCTGGTGGGACATGAATTTTTAAAAAATCAATTGGACTGTCAGTGAATAGATGTCAATATGTTTCCCAATGTGTTGCTTTAGAAGCTAGATCTCAACCCCAGTTCTGTCTGCCATGTACTCAATGGCAAGATGGTAACTCTATATCTTCGTGTGTCATCTAGAGTGAGGGGGGGGGAATATTCTCCCTTGAAACCTTATTCTGAAGATGCTTGCTATGTGAGAGCTAATTCTCCATGACAAGACCCCATGTTGCTGTGGTATGTGTGCAGCTACTGGAATTGTGTAGGTATTGCCAGTTGTAGTGACCCTTGAACATGATCATTATTGTCCTTCCTCACCAGTGATGACTAAGTGGAAAGGGCACATGTGATTGGTCCTATCTATTTTCTTCCAGTATTCATACACAGTCACCCGCATGGTTTGGAAGCCCTCCACGGGGAAATGTTTTTGCAGATGGCATAAGTGAATGGGGCTTTAGAAAAGTAGCAGAGCTGCTGATAGATCCTTCTTCCACAAGACTGTCTAGTCCCTGATAGTTATACCACTGATCTTCACAATACTACAAGGCAATGAGTTCCTAAGTTTAATTCAGGGCACTGCACAAAAAAACCCCCAAAGTCGTGTCTGCTATTTGATTGCAAGTTGTCATCTTTTATTTAATTAGAAACGCCTACCTTTTTTGTACTATGGCTAAGAGTTTCCACACAGCAGTATTTTCTAATATATCCTCCCTATTGCCTTCCTTTGCCTTAATATTCTCATTGTTCTTTCCAGTAACTTAGGGGTGCCTCCAGGTAGAGGGAATTGCCCCTTGACAGTTCCGTTGCCCTTTGACCTCATTTATACTGATTACCATGGGCTACAACAAATGAAGCAACACATGGGCCTCTCCTTTAAGAAGTACAGGTAAGAAGAACTGGGCTGGGTCCCCCACCCCGCAATTTTGTTGTAAAATGCAGCTAGTGGAAATGACATTGACAGAACATGACATTGCTGGTCCAGACATCAACATAGTCCCTCTAGCATTGCAGTGTGTTGGAGCCCTTCTTTAGTTCGGTTCCAGCCAGCTGTTCTCATTGTCTTTTCAGAAACCCATGCAGCTTAAACTACACATGATGCTCAGTTGCACAATCCAGCAACTTTCAAAGATAGCAGCCTCTGAGACTGGGACTGATGGCAGGAAAAATTGCAGAGGAGCAATGTAGACACAGAGATTACTTTGACCATTTCCTTTCCAGCCATTTATCCACTTATAACCATACCCCACGAGCTGTTTTTTCATTCATGGGCAAAGATAAGTAGTCTGAGTCTCAGTACACAACCATTTTCAATGGCATTTGAGCATATTACCAGCCACATTTTCTAGCTGAGAGGAAGATAAAATCCATTGCTGGAAAGGCATCAGAATAAAAGGAATCCCTCTCATAATTTATTCATTTACTAGGAATAAGGCCCGTTGTGGAAATAAATACAATGAGCTCTAGGAAGAGGCTCTGGGTAGGTGCCCTGGCCTTGGGCACTCAGCGTCAATTTGCTGTAGTGACCTCAGCAGGGTGTAATGACACAGAGCTTCCTGTTTTCTCTAGGGGAACTGATCTCTGCCATCTGAAATGCAGTTGTAATTTTGAGTGATCTCCAGCCTTCCCCTGGAGATTGTAGAAACAACAGAGAGATCATGGAAAGGATGCAAACAATAATAAAAACAACGGTGATGTTATATTATGAAAATATATTTAGACTACTATTCTGTAGTGAATCATATTTCTTCATCACATTATAAAAATATACACATATGCGTATATTTTTATAATGTGATGAAGAAATATGATTCACTACAGAATAGTAGTCTAAATATATTTTCATAATATAACATCACGGTTGTTTTCATTATTGTTTCCCCTGGAGATTGGCAACAATGGTTCCTCAGGAGGAAATGGCTGGTTTGGATGGTAGAGTCTATAGCATTATACCTGTCTTGGAGGTAGCAACCCTATCTCCTTCCCAGCCAACCATCAACATACCATTATCTACCCCTCTGACTTCAGCTTTCCATCCCCCCCCCAACCTGGAGCCTCTACCTAGGAAAAGTACAGTCTTTCTCCTCCTCAGTGGGGACCCAAGCAGGAGGGGAAGTGACCTCTAATGACTCAGAGTCCACCCTGCAAAGCAGCCCTTTTCTCCAGCGGAACTGATCTCTGCCATCTGGAGAGCAGTTTTAATTGTGAGTGATCTCCAGCCCTCGCCTGGAGAATGGCAGCAATCATTCCCCAGGAGGAAATGGCAGGTTTGGAGGGTGGAGTCTATGGCATTATACCTGTCTGAGGTCCCACTCCTCAAACCTCACCCTTTCCACGCTCCACTCCTCAAATCTCCATGAATTTTCCAACCTGGAGGTGGCAACCCTACTTCCTTCCCAGCCAACCATCAACATACCATTATCTGATGCTCTGACTTCAGGTTTCCATCTCTTCCTCCCTCCCTGTAGCCTCTACCTTGGAAAAGTACACTCTTTGTCCACAGTGGTGACCAAAGCGGCTCACATCATTCTCCTCTCTCCCTTTTGATTTGCATAACAACCCTGTGAGGTAGGTTATGCTGAAAATATGTGAGTGGTCTGAAATCACCAACCAACTTCCACAGGAAGAACCAGGGTCTTATTCATATGGCTTGCTAAATGAATTAACTATCTGTACATTTAAACTCCACACACTCTGACAAAGTTTGTGAACGAAACAAGACTTGATATGCATAGTCCGTTGTGTTGATGGTGTCACTATGAATGATTCTTGAGGAATTGAATTGCTCCAAGTAAACCTGATCTTGGAAAAGATTTTATAAATTTGTGGATATTTCTTTTTGGCATAATACATCACGGTTGTTCTGCTTGTTTCAGCCTCCAGATGGAGCCTGGAGATCTCTTGGAATCACAACAGATCTCCTAACTACAGAGATCAGTACCCCTTAGGGTTGCCAGCTCCAGGTTGGGAAATTCCTGGAGATTAGGGATGGAGCCTTGAGAGGGCAAGGTTTAAAGAGGGAAACGAGGTCAGCAGAGGAGAAAGAGATGCCTCAGAGGCCAACAGAGTCCACCCTCCAAAGTAGTGATTTTTCCCCAGGATAATCATCTGGAGAGTAGTTGTAATTCTGGGTGATCTCCAGCCACACCTGGAGGTTGGTAACCATAGTTCCTGTTGAGAAAATGGCTGCTTTGGAGGGTGGACTCTATGGCATTATATCCCTCTGTAGTCCCTCTCCTCCTCGAACCCTGCCTTCCCCAGGCTTCCCCAGGCTCCAAATCTCTAGGAGTTTCCCAACCTGGGGCTGGCAACCTTGTCTTCTTCCCAACCAACAGCCAATCTACCTTCATCTGCCCTTCTGTCTTAAGCTCCCCCCCTCCACCGGCAGCCTCTACCTAGGAAAACTGTGGGCCATATGTGTGGTGCTGGCCACTGGGCCAGGCTCACTGGCACAGTAGGAACCCTCAAGGACTTGTGGGGTGGCAACTCACTTTCCCCTATATCCCCCTCCCCACACTATTTCCTATTTCCCTCCCATGGACAACCCCCATATCCTCTTCCCTTTCCCTGCCTCATTCTCACCCTCTCAGCCATTCACCAAATAGGGTTGCCAGGTCTTGGTTGGAAAATACCTGGAGACTCTGGGGGTGGATCCAGGAGAGGGCAGGTTTTGGGGAGGGGAGGGGAGGGGCATGGTACAATGCCATAGAGTCCACCCTTCAAAGCAGTCATTTTCTCCAGAGGAGTTGATCTCTGTCAGCTGGAGATCAGTTGTAATAGCAGGAGATCCCCAGGCCCCACCTGGAGGCTGGTAAACCTATCACCAACCTACCTTTTATCTGCCTTCCGTCTTCAGATATATTTATTATTTATTTACTTTGTACCCCACCTTTCTCCACAGTGGGGACCAAAGCACTTTATACTATTCTCCTCACCTCCTTTTTATCTGCACAACAACTCTGTGAGATAGATTAGGCTGAAAGTATGTGACTGGTCCAAAATCACCCAGTGAGCTTCTGCAGGAAAATGGGGATTCAAACCTGGATATCCCAGACCCTACTCTGAAGCTCTAACCGTTATAACAAACTGGCTTTCATAGGGTGGCTGCTGTTGAGCAGTAGCAAGCAGCCAGGCCTATTTGAGCCATGCAAGTCACTCAAAGGTTGCTGCCAGGCCACAGTTTGCCAGCCTCCAGGTGGGACCTGGAGGTTTCCCAGAATTACAACTGAACTCCAGACTCCTTCTGGAGAAAATGGCTTCTTTGGAGGGTGCACTGTATGATATTATAGTCTGAGACCTCTCCCCTCCCCAAACCCTGTCCTTATCAGACTCCACCACAAAACATTCAGGAATTTCCCAATCTGGAGCTGGCAAACCTAGTCAGGCCTAAACCTAATGAGTTCCCCCTCAAAGTCAAAAATAGTTCTCTGAAAAGGACCCTGCCTTTTACTTACTGAAACCCAGCCTGGAATACTGTTCTTGCCTAGCAACAGCCACTGAGGGAATCCCTTTCTTACAGCTACAAACATTCCTTTTATCATTTTTGGATCCCAGTTCTGAAAACCTGGAGCCCTTTTCAGGTTTGTGGAAAGATCTGTCTTGCCCATTCACAGCTCCAGTCCCTGGATTTAAGTATCCAAGTACCAACTACTAACCAACTACATATTACTTATTCACTACATATTGCTCTGGTACAGTGCAGTGGTTAGATGCTGCACTCAGATATGCTTCAAATCTCTATTCAGTAAGGACAAAGAAGAAAAAAGAGGGGAAAAACTGAACCTAAACCTAGAATTCAGAACCTAAAAAGGTTAGTCAAGAATAGAAGAGGGCCAACTCTAAAAGTCTAATTATGAAACATACAAAAATATACATGTATTTATCTCTGCCTTATTATAATTGAATAGCAACGTTCTATATTGAACATTCTAATTTTGGCCCCTTTAGTGTTAGGCCGGAAGAACTGCCACTCAGAAGACACTGGCTGGGTTGGCTGGCTGCTTTGTGCAGTCCCGCCCAGCGTTCCAAGGTCATTTGCATATGGAAGCTGATTGGACTTCACTCCATTCCACACCTCAAACTCCCCCCCCCCGCAAGGCAGTTGGAATTTTCAGTTGCATAACATACCTCATAGGGGAGAGAATGATGTCAGCTGCTCTGGTTACCACTGCAGGGAAAGGCAGCCCTTTCCCTAGTCAGAGCCTGGGGGGGGGGGGGGGTTGTAAAACTTAAGACAGACAGGCAGATAAAGGTTGGCTGATGGTAGCCAGGAAAGGACATAGGGTTGCCAACTCCAAGTTGGAAACTTCCAGGATATTTTAGGGATGAAGCCTGCTGAGGGTGGGGTCTGAGGAGGAGGAGGGGGACCTCAGACAGATACAATGCCATACTGCCCACACTCCAGACAAGCTGTTGCCAGTCTCCAGGTGACAGCTGGAGAGATCTTAAAGCTTTGGTGCTACTTCAAAGTTCCCCAGGAGCCCAAAACAGAGTAGTGTTTTGGAAAATCTTGAGGAATTGTTTGGTGCATTTACGATGGGGCTCCTGGGGAACTATTGTTGCCAATCTTGGCCCAGCAGCCATCAAACCATTCTCTTCAACCCCCTGCTGTGCAGCTGACTTCCCCCTAGGGTTGCCAATCTCCAGGTGGGACCTGGAGATCTCCCACTGCTACAATTGATCTCCAGATGACAGAGATCAGTTCCCCTGGAGAAAATGGATGCTTTGGAGGGTAGACCCTATGACATTATACCTGCTGAGTCCTTCCGCCCCCCCCCCGCCCAATGCTGCCCTCTACAGAATCCACCCCCCAAACCTCCAGGTATTTCCCTCCTTAGAGCTGGCAACCCTACATTCCCCTCAGTGCCTGTTGGGAGTGGGTGGTGGGGGAGGGGAAGGGAGTGGGCGACCGGAGGCTTCTGCCTCCTGTCTCCGGTCCTGGAGTGGGGGGGGTGGAAACGGACCCGGCAGCCGGAGGCTTGCACCTCCAGTCGCCGGCCCTGGAGTGAGTGGGGTTGGGTGCGGGGAAACGGACCCTGCGGCCGGATGTCGGCCCTGGAGTGTGGGACCTCAGACAGGTAGAATGCCATAGACTACACCCTCCAAACCAGCCATTTTGTCCTGGGTAACAATTGCTGCCAATCTCCAGGTGAGGGCTACAGATCACTCACAATTACAACTGCTCTTCAGGTAGCAGAGATCAGTTCCTCTGGAGAAAACTGTGGACTCTGTCATTATACCCTGCTGAGGTCACCACAGCAAATTGACACTGTTTGCCCAAAGCCAGAGCACTGCCCCAGAGCCTCCTTCTAGATCTCGTTGTATTGCTTTCACAATGGGCTTTACTGCTAGTTCAACATAAATTAAAATAATAAACAAGGGCCCATACCTCATATACAAATATAAAAACATACAAAGGCAAAAATACAAATGAAGCCTCCAGTGCAATCACATGTCCAGTAGTACTTTTCTTTGCCCAGTGGTTAAACTTTGGAACAATTGGTTTCTGGTCTTTATTCCATACTTTGTATATGTATGATTGTATGTATTTTTGCATATCAGCCAACATGTTCTGTCTGTATTAGACCTCTGAGGAAGGCCTGTAAAGGCCGAAACGTGTTAGGTCTAGCTTATTAGCCCTTGTATGTTTTTATGTTTGTATATGAGGTATGAATGGGCCCTTGTTTGTTATTTTAATTTATGTTGAATAAATACATGTATATTTTTGTATGTTTCATAATGAGATTTTTAGAGTTGGCTCTCTTCTATTCTCAAATCTCTATTCAGCCATGAAGCTTGGGTGACCTTGGGTAAATTTCTCTCACTCATCCTACCCTACTGTGCAGGAGAGAGAATCATGCACACCACCATGAGCTCCTTGGAGGAAAGGCAGCATAAAGCATATTATAGATACGCAGATATTATGCTGGTTACAGATTCAGGGGTGTAGGACTATGTTAGGTAGATCACATTGATATTCCTTCTTTCATTATTTTGGTATACTTATAAACTTTAAATAGTTAGCAGGGAAAAGGTGTTTCCCACACTGAGCAACATGCATAATAGAAAGGCTAGTCACATATCCTTCTTGTATGAGGAATAGACAATATCACATGGTGTATGTAGCATTGGTACAATGCTAAGAAAGACCACATTGTCCCAGAAGACAAGCGTCCGTAGAGATTGTCTAGCATGAACGCAGGTGTTGCTAGTCAGTAGCTAGTCTGATCTCCTATTATCTCCACCCAGGGTTACTATAACAAGTTCATGCTGCATGTATTCAGCAAATTTGACAAAAGGTAGCAGTTGGAAGTTGGATGAACAGGAAAGCGCATCCATATGTTTGCAGTAATGTGCCCATTCATCATACACTTTACAATTTACTGTGCATATAAAAATCCATGGGATAAAATGTTGCCATTGATCAGGAAAAAGAAGAAGAAAATGCAGATTCCTGTATACTGTCTTCTGCCTGCCTTATTTGTCAGGAAGAACTGATTTGCAGGGACCATAAGAATCACCCCATAATATTCCAATGGAAGTGCATCTGATGGACATATCTCCATGCATTGATTTGATGTTATATAAAGGATTGCTTTGGCTAAAGGTGCTTGAGTGGCCAGCAGTTGGTTTGCTTTTCCTTACACTTGCAGTTTCTAAATCTCCCTCATCTGTCTATGCCATTGTCTAGCTGATTTCTTATGCTGTAAAAGCATCCTTCCCTCTTTCCAGTTCACCTCTGATCTTCTGGGCTGCCCTGCTTCAAGGCACAACTGACTTTGTCTTAGTTTATTGTCCCAGAGGTCATGCTCAGGGCACATACTGCCACACACCAGTAGCAAAGATGTTGATGGTCCCTTGTCCCTGATGTGAGAGGTCTATCTTTGCCTATAAGGGACCCTAGGGCCCTCAGATGTTTCCTAAAGCCACAATCCACACAATGAGAGCTTTGTATGGTACAGTGCCTCTGGACAATTAATCTATAGCTCATGTTCTTTATTTGGGTCTCTCTCAAGACCTAACTGGCTTTTCTTCACCTCTTACCTGGCACAGGTGCCGCATTCGAGTAATTGACACTTTTGGGACAGAACCTGCATACAACCATGAGGAGTATGCCACACTGCATGGGTACCGGACAAACTGGGGCTATTGGAACCTGAATGCTAAGCAGTTCATGACCATGTTTCGTAAGTAGTTGTAGCACATTTCATCGTGGAGTGATCTGGTTATAACAGTGGTGCTCAGACATAAAGAACCAGCTAGATCAGATCAGAGGTCCCCCTTAGCCAGCATCTGGTTTCCAACAATGCCTACCAAAGGTCCTGGGAAGTTCACAATTAGGTTATGAGAGAAAGAAGTCTCCTGCTCTTCCCAGCGAGTAGCAGGGGTCGTTTCGTAGAAAAAGAGCTAGGGGAACTCATTAGCATAACTCATTAGCATATGCCACACACCCCTGACATCACCGGAAGTGTGTCATAAGGCCACACCCCCTGACATCACCGGAAGTGTGTCATAAGGCCACACACCCCGCCTCCAACGGTCCCGGCCGCCAGCGGCGGCCTTGCAGCTCCACTGCCGAGCCCCATTAGGGGCCCGGCGGTGGACCTGCAAGGCCGGCGGGAGTGCAAGGAAGCCCCACAAAGGCCCTCCCTGGCCCCAGGCAGGCAGGGGTGGGGAGAGGCAGGGAGGAAGCAACTTACCCTCCCTCTTCTCCTGCCTCCTCCTGGCTGAATGAGG
>NW_015168109.1:61573-63158 GCF_001447785.1 Gekko japonicus
CCCCTCGACCCAGGTACAGGACCTCCGTCTTTGATGGATTTAACTTTAAATATTAGAAAACTGTGGTTTTAAAAAAACAATTGAAGAGGGTATCTTCTAGCACAAAAGTTTAACAGTTTTTTTCATTAGTAAAAATATGTATCTATTCAGCCTACAGGCTAATGTGAGAAGACAATGTTCACTTTAGCACTGTTGCTGGGAGGCAGCAAGTTGATGAGCAAGCCACTTACCACCTCTCCCTAACCTGATGGGATCCAAACCAACCAATCACCACTTCTGTTTTCCCTATCTTGCACCAACTAAGGTTCAACTACCCTGAACAGTCTAAATCTCTCAGAGGGCAATAAGCTTGATTTTCCATGTTTTCTTCCCAATGTCGTCTATTCTTGAACTCCTTCAGTTTTATTTCCAAATTATCTGTTCCATGTCCTCTAGTGTTTGGTAGCCAGCAGTCCCCGGGTTTCTTAATTTCCTTCTTTAATTTCTTGCCTCCATTACCTTTCTTTCTCCCTTTTCGCGCTGGGACCAACAAAGTTATTTTTCCCTTTTTATTTCGCGGTTTGACTGTTCTTTGCTCCTTCAAAACAACTTTAAAGCCGTCAGCCTTCTGTAGCTCTATCTCTGTAGAGAAACGTTGAGCAGCCTGCAATTCCCTTTCCTGTTCTGCCTCTTGTCCTTGCCCCTCTTGTACGGCTTGTACTTCTTCTTTATGTCCTTTCCCTTCCACTATTGCGGGTGGCGACCGGCAGCGACGGACCTCCTTACTCCCAACGCTCGAGCCCAGGAAACTGCTCCTTGGTTATAGGAGCACAGTCGGAGCCACCGAACAAACACAGACCCTTCGTGAAAGTCAGGTGACCAAATTGTTATGAAAGAACTCTGCTACACAAAATAAAATTAATTCAGACTGACCGCTTTAAAGGTGTCCGTGTTGGGCAAGGAGCCGTCGTCTCGCGTACAGATGAGAAGCGGCAGAGCCAAGCTACGCGAGACGTGGTGAGTCTGAACTTCCTTAGAAGTTCCCTAGAGTTACCATATCAGCTTGTATAGAGGCGCAGCGGAACTTTGTAAAGTAGTAAGGTGATCAGCTGTCGGGGGAGCTGTAAGCAGATGTAATGCAGTAACCGAAGGAAAGTTGCTGAGGACGGAAATGGAATGAAGAAGTGCTTGAGTTTAGAGAGTTCGGGAGTGGAGTGGATTGGAGTATAACGAAGATCATCTGAGAGAGTTGAGAGAGCGGAATAAAGAGACGATACAAGAGAACTACCACGACTGAACTGATTTGAGAGAGACATTAGAGACGCTTTATACTGGGACAAAACTAAAGAATTTACGGTAAGCAAAGGAAGGCCGGTTGCAGCATACGAAGAGACGCTGATTTAACTTACGGACTGTTTTCTGATTTGGTTACAGACTGGGGTGGGAAGATAATTTTTTGTTAGTACACTTTGTTGAATGCTGAATGAATTGTGTAATATGATTATGTTTGATTCTGTTTGATTCTGTCTGAAGGAAAGGTGACTCTCTGAATGAACTGTGAAATTTTGATTTAAGATAGAAAATTTTTGGTCTCAAGATAGAAAAT
>NW_015168109.1:63681-66348 GCF_001447785.1 Gekko japonicus
AGATAATGGCAAAGAAATTAGGATACTGAGGGATATTCCATGGAGATTGCGGGAGAAGAGGAAACTCTATGGAAAATTAGTAAACTCGATAAAGAGGAAAGGAATTAAATTCAAATGGTTAACCCCGGAAGGTATCTCCTTTACCTATAAAGATAGATGGCACAAAATAAACTCAGTCTTCAAAATGGAAGATTTCATAAGAAGATACGGCGAAGAAATGGAGATCTCTGCCTCAGAAGAAAGCGAAAGTCAAGAAGAAGGGGGAGATGAAGAAGGAGAAGAGAAGCAAGAAGATAATGACAGAGGACGACGCCAAGAAGTACAACAACAGAAAGACCGCAAAAGAAGTGCCATACCGCTGCAAGTTCGCACTAGGCTGTTCTATAGGAGGAAGAAGACAGACAAGAAAAATGGAAAAGAGAAGGAGTAATGCCTTAAACCTAATATCTATTAATGTAAATGGGCTCAACAGCCCTCAAAAACGAAAGCAAATTTTTCATCAATTAATAAAAGCTAATGCTCAAATTGTATGTCTACAAGAGACTCATATTAAAAAAGAACACCAAAACCATTTAGATAATAAAAAATTAGGTATAAAATTTGTGGCGTCTGAACTAAATAAAAAGAAAAATGGGGTTGTTACATATGTAAAGGATATATTAGAGCCGGAACTGGTGTATGGATCTAAGGATGGCAGAATACTCATAGTTAAGGTTAAAAGGGGAATAAAAAAAATGCTGATAATAAATGTATACGCCCCAAACTCAGGACAACAGAAATTCTATCAGAAACTCAGGAGAAAAATCACTCAGTTAGAGGGAGAAGAAATTTGCTTGTTAGGAGATTTGAATGCGGTCCATAATAAAAAGGTTGATAGGAGAAACGCTGTAGGAAGACCCGGTAGAGGGGGTGAGTTACCTACGGCATTCTGTGAATTAGCAGAGGAACTCAACATAATGGATGTATGGAGAGTGAAAAACCCCGATAGATTTGATTTTACTTATTACTCGGGACGGCACAGATCATGGTCGCGTATTGACATGATTTGGGCAAGCCCGACAGTGTTGTTGGATGTGCAGGATGTGGAACTACAGCCAATGTCATATGCGGACCACAAACCAGTAGTAATGACGCTTTGGGAAACACAGAAACATATAAGGTGGAGATTGAATACATTTCTACTTAAAGATAAGAAATTTGTAGATAAAACTAAAAGTGAAATTAAGGAATTTTTCCAGATAAATCTAGGGGCTGACACGAAGGTAACAGTGGTATGGGATGCCTTTAAGGCATTTATAAGGGGAATCTTTATACGGGAGGCGATCAATAGGAAGAGGAGATTAAATCAGAAGATGCAAGAATTAAAAACTAAACTGATAAAGGAGGAAGGAAAGCTGAAAGTAGATCCGAAGTCGGACGCAGCGAGATTGGAAGTGAAAAAATGCCAACATGAAATAAATTGCCTCCTAAATGAGCAAATTGCAAAAAAAATCTTATATACTAGACAAAATTTCTTTCAGAATGCCAATAAGGTATCCAGGTGGTTGGCGTATAAGCTTAAGCAAGAGGAAAAAAAGAGATATATCAGAATACTAAAGAATGAAAGCGGGGAAGAATGCAGTGAGTGACTTAAAAGATATCAAAATGATTGTACAAAATTTTTATACAAATCTATATAAGGGGAAAGAGGTGGAATTGAAGGAGATTAAGAATTATTTAAAGGGAAATTTAAATATTAAGAGGTTAACTGATGAACAGAAAAAAGAGCTAGAACAGCCTATCGCCATGGCGGAGCTAGTATATGCTATTAAGAAACAAAAATCTAACAAATCACCTGGGCCGGATGGGCTTCCATCGGAATTTTATGTAACTTTTGAGGAGCAGATTGATATGGCCTTTAAAGAAGTTATTTCAATAGCTAAAACTGAAATTCCAGAGTCCTGGAGGTTAGCAGTGATCTCACTGATCCACAAGAAAGATTCCGATGAAAAGGAGATAAGCAACTACCGACCGATTTCACTGCTGAACGCTGACTACAAGATCTACGTATCAATATTGGCTCAGCGACTGAGAATGGTGCTTTCCCAACTGTTGCATCCTGACCAGTCCGGGTTCTTACCAAAAAGACAACTGAGGCAGAATGTACGCATGATTTTAAATGTTTTGGAGTATGGGGAGCAGAACCCAGATAAACAGCTAGCCATAGCCTTTCTTGACGCCGAGAAGGCATTTGATAATATAACTTGGCAATATATGATTGAAAATATGAAAGAAATGGGTTGTGGAGATGAGTTTGTAAACAGAATAGAGGCAATATATGAAAAACAGGAAGCAACAATAACTGTAAATTCGGACATGACAGGAAAACTAAACATAGAAAAAGGTACGCGTCAAGGTTGCCCCCTTTCCCCCCTATTATTCATTATGGTTTTAGAAGGTCTATGCGAGACTATACGAAATGAGGAGGATATAAAAGGAATTAGGGCCAGAGGCCAGGAATATAAACTGCAGGTATATGCAGATGACATGGCAATTGTGATGAGAGATCCAGTAACCTCAATAATAATAGATTTGGCCAGCTAGCGGGCTTTAGAATTAATACACAGAAGACAAAAGTATTAACGAAAAATTGTAGAGATGGCTTAATACAAGAGATTGAAGAAATTT
>NW_015168109.1:66474-66620 GCF_001447785.1 Gekko japonicus
ATACTATTAAAAAAGATTTGGACAAATGGTCAGCGTTACAATTATCAATGATGGGAAAGATCGCAGCGATTAAAATGTCTGTATTGCCAAAGGTTTTATTTCTGTTTCAAACAATACCTGTGCTTCGTAATACTACTTATTTTAAA
>NW_015168109.1:67718-94628 GCF_001447785.1 Gekko japonicus
TCCTCCTGGTAATCCAATTCCCTTCTAACTTGATTTTCCATGTTTTCTTCCCAATGTCGTCTATTCTTGAACTCCTTCAGTTTTATTTCCAAATTATCTGTTCCATGTCCTCTAGTGTTTGGTAGCCAGCAGTCCCCGGGTTTCTTTCCTTCTTTAATTTCTTGCCTCCATTACCTTTCTTTCTCCCTTTTCGCGCTGGGACCAACAAAGTTATTTTTCCCTTTTTAATGTATATAAATGGTTAGATGCGGAGAATATTTAACCAGAAGGTTCGTGATGTCTTACAAGGGTGTGGTAAGCGGAGGGTGGTGGGGTCTGATGGGTGTTGTATTGTTGTTTTATTGTTATATGTTGTCTTCTGTTATATGTTGAAAAAATAAAAAATTATTTAAAACAACAACAACAACAACAACTTTAAAGCTGTCAGCCTTCTGTAGCTCTATCTCTGTAGAGAAACGTTGAGCAGCCTGCAATTCCCTTTCCTGTTCTGCCTCTTGTCCTTGTCCCTCTTGTATGGCTTGTACTTCTTCTTTATGTCCTTTCCCTTCCACTATTTCTTTTACAGCATTTCTTAACACAGTCTCACAAACCACTTTAAACGCCTGTCCAATTTCCTCTACAAATATTTTTTTACATTCTTCCCATGAAAAGTCACTAATTATTATTGTTCCTTCCATTTTTCGCTTCTAGAGCCTCGCTTTTACAAGTCCTTTCTCTCGTGTTCACTGGCAATTTTTAACTCTCCAGAGATAATGATACTCTCCACAGGCAATTTCTTCATCCCCCATTTAACTCGTCATTCATGATTTCCCCTGTACCTTTGTAACGGCCGCTTCTTGCATAAAAGGGGGGGCCAAATCGGGGGGTAGTTCTTCCAACTCCATCTGTCTCTCAATGCAATGTATCTTCCCCAACGACAACAAAAAAGAAAAACTTTAAAAACAAACCGGGTGGCAGCGTCTCACAAGAACACGGCGGCCATGTTCTTTCCCTGCCGATCACTTCGGCGTCGGAGCTTGTTCTGGGCACCTCCCCCGCCCTGCCAGTTGCGGGGAAGGGCCAGAAAAATGCCCCCTGCTCCAGCACCCACCAACGGGGTGCTGGACGAGCTCCCCCGACATGCGGGGGGCCCGAACGATGCGAAAGCGGTGCGAGCGGGGACGGAGCACTCCGGGCTCCCGCCTGCTCGTCGATGCGCCGTACTGGAAGTCTGCAAGTTCTTGTTTCCTTCTAGATTGGTTGTATGTCAATATATTTTATTTGTTGTATTCAAAAGAACTATAATGGTGGTCTGGAATAGCATCATTGACCAAACTGCCTCTAGGAAAGGATAGGTGATTTATTAGGTGATACCCTCAATTTTCTTGGGAACCACCCCCAGCAGGGAGACCCTCCATGTAGGAAGAGGGGGAGACAAAAAGGGGCCCAAAACTCTGCCCTCCTTACAGTCCTTGGTTATATATTCCCTAACTACCTGCTTCAGCCCCACAATAGACTTCAGGTTCCTAGCCATGAAGGCCTCCGGTATACCTGTATAAGGAATCCTGAAACCATTAGTAAAGCCACCTAACAAATACGAATTTTCTACAGGCCAGCCACTTTTTAAACTGAGTCAGGTTGATAGGGCTGGGACCCTTTCCAACACCATGAGAGGAGGTACCACTACCTCCTGGTTGCCTGCCAACACCCTTCTGCTTTGCTCTGGAGCAAGATGTGAAGGCATGAGACCCCTGCATAAGGGGCAATCATACCTGAACTTACGGGGCAATCATGCATGAACAAACTCCTTGTGAAGAGAACTCCCAGCAAAGCAGCTTCGGTTGACCACCCTTACCTCCCCAGGGGTGAGATGCTGTCACCCCAGCAGCCTTTTGCATAATGTGACCACTGTTTGAGTGATCTCCCAAAGAAGGCTTGGTCGGAGCCATCAGATGGAGCCCGAGGTGTTGATGCACCTGGTCCTATGGCAGGGCAGGGTTAACTACCACCCTCATCTGAAATTCCTCCTCATACTGTAACCATGCACCTTCTGAAAATTCAGTATAAGCCCGATAAATGATGTCTATATACTGGAAATAGGGAGCAGTGCTCACAGGGTGAGTCCTAGCAATGACTCCCGCATAGATTAAAAAGCCAGGCAACCAATTAGCCCATGAGCAACCCACACATCATTGCTTCCGACACTCCTTGTCCCGCTCATCGAGAACCTCATCTTTCTTTTTAGTTTCCCTGAATAATAGTGTGAAAACGTCCACAAAATCCCCTTTCAGAATCTTTTCCCTTGTCACCAAGGTCAGATGATCGCCCAGTGGCATGCCTACATCCCACCGAGGCATAGCGCTAAAAGGGACTGAACCAAAGGGGGCTCCAGCAGCAGCCCCATAACCCCAATTACCACAGGAAGGCAGCTGCCCTGGGAGCACTCCACCCACCACCAAAGACCATGTTCCCATAAAAGGGGCAGGCATCACTCACCATTGACCTGGCACTATCAGCGGTGCCCCAGGACTACCACTTGAAAAGGCTTTAGGCGCAGCCGCGCCACCATTCCCAGCCAGACCCCAAGGGCCCCAAGGCCAAACCATTCCCCCAGAAGAAACATCTGACTTACCTGCCCCCTCTGTGGCCACAACACCCACACCAACAGGTGCAGCCTCAGTTGCAGATCCTTGGCCCGATGCCCCTTCACGTGCCATGGCTCCCCGCTTTGTTGCTCCCTGTGGAAGGAGTTGAGGTGGAGGACCCTTCTAAAGCTGAAAGACGGGCCAACACTGACTGGTTAAATTGGGAGGACTGAGACCATCACACTGTCCGAGTCATTTCCACCCTCCCCCATGCAACTGTAACCCCCGTGCATTCTCCAGTGCCTTCAAGTGCTCCAGAATTAACCAGCACTCTTGTTCCGTCTCCTTCTCACACCTTCCCTTTCATCTCAACAGTGTCATGCCAGGATTGCTTCCCCCTGTGTTTTTTTAAAGAATATTTTTGCAAGGAAGGCTCTTGAATAGCTTTAGGCCAGAGCAGGTCAGGAGGCAAGGTTTGGCCATTCTAGAAGCTTTAGTATCAAGCTCTTCTCCTCGTGCTCTTCTCTGGCTTACTTTTACATTGTTCATTTCCAGGATCTTTCCTCACTCACTTGGTAAGTGTTATGCCTTTCAGCATGTAGGACAGATCTCTGCCTTGAGATGCCTGTCTTTTTTTTAAAAAAAGGATACAATGGTGACTGAACTCTAAGCGATGAATTCACTGCTTTGCAGTTCAGGCTGCCTCCCTAATGTGGTGATGTCACTTCTGTGTGACATCATCATGTTGGGGACATCCACTCCCCCTCCAGGGATGCCCCCCAAAATCCCCCACCGGCAGGTGAACAGGGATCTGGCAACCCTACCTTCATTAGTTGGGTGGCTGAAACTGGGAAAATCCACGGAATAAAATCAGCCACGCTTACAATTTTGATGTTTGCCTACTTTTCTGTCAAGACCATGAGCATATTTCATGTTCTTCTAGTAGTGTTGCTGGAACTCCTAATTTTATAAGGATATGTTAGAAAATCACCATTGTGTCCGATGTTTTTTTTAAGACAGTCATGTCAAGTCAGAGATCTGTCCTGCATGCTGAAAGACATAACAGTTACCAAGTGAGTGAGGAAAGATCCTGGAAATAAACAATGTAAAAGTGGGCCAGAGAAGAGAACAGCTTGATACAGAAGCTTCCAGAATGGCCAAACTGTATCGCCTGACCTCCTCCAGCCAATAGCTATTCAAGAGCCTTCCTTGCTGGTCTAGCTGGTTTGCCTCCTTTTCTCTTTTGGCTTGAGCTTGACAGTAGCTCTGGAATCCCCGTCTGTGAATTCAAGGCCTGATGAAAAGGAGTTCACAGAATGAGTCACCACATGATTTGTTACAATGCTGTGACATATAGCCTCATAAGTGCATAAATCTCCCCCTTTCCCAATGCATTCCTTCAATATTTGTCTTGAAGATACCCAGGTGATCATTTATTGAGCTGGAAGCCATTCAAATGATCACTGGGACCGTTCATGTGGCCACTGTGCATGTGGCCTGATGCACTCCCTCTTCCCCATACTTGCTTGGACAGGTTGTCAGAATCATTTGTCTGGATTTATGGATGTGCCATTCCCAAAGCTGATAAAATAAAATGCTGGGAATAGAGCTGAAGGTTTTTCAAGATGGAGGAGACACAAAGGTGCCATGAAGGGAGGAAGTAAAACAAAAATCTCTGCACATTATGCACTATATCACCACCTTGCAATGGAAAGGATACTAGAGACACAAACTGCATGGCACCCTCAAATCAAAGTTGATTTCCAAGGGTTCAGAATGAACAGATTTGCTGCTTCTACTTGACCTTAACCTTGATAAAGATGCCCCAAGGAAAAGCCCACTTAATGGGGCCTGTCATTTTGATTAGCTCTCATACTTTAGTGTCCCATTCCCACTGTTTTGCTCATTACGTTTTCAGGCCGACCTAGCATTTTCCCTTCTCCTTGGCATAGTCAGGGCAAAATACTTGTCACTGACATGGAGATATTTCAAAGTAAGTGTATCTCTTTGGGAGCTGCCAAGATAACCAATCATTCCTCTCCCAGCGAGAAGCAAGGTGACAGAAGGAAGAGTGTGGGATGTGGCATTATGATAAAAAATAACCTCAGAATTAGATTAGCAGTAAGTGGGACTTTCTGAACTGGCTGTTAGGTTAAAAATCCGACACCCCCCCCCCCTTTTGATATATGCAGTTGAACATTTGTAGCTGTGATGGAATGGGGGAGAGGAATGTTAACAAACAGCTGGAGAAATGCACAGAGAAAATGCAAGAGGATTTCTTGAAGATTAAAAAGAGAGAAGGGGAATCATAGCAACCAGAAATCTGGCATCTTCAGGGACATTTGAGTGCTCTAGAGGCCCCTGCTGTATGAGTGAGGATCAGAAGTCTCATTCTAGTTAGGGATAGAACAAAGTTTGAGTCCAGTGGCACCTTTAAGACCAACAAAGTTTTATTCACAGTATAAGTTTACGTGAGCAAGTGCAATTCCTCAGGTACCTGTATCTGAGGAAGTGCGCTTGCACACGAAAACTTATACCATGAATAAAACTTTGTTGGTCTTAAAGGTGTCACTGGACCCCACCTGAATCTCGTTAGGGATGACACAGGGTTCAGTGCTGCTGTTTCACTGGAAATCCAAAATCATACCCGGCAGAAGAAAGTTCTCCTACAATGTGACTTTCCGGTTGCTTCTTGGTGGAGCAATTTTTCCCTTGAGTAAGACTGGCATGGCAAACATGCTGGCACAGCTGTTGCTGTTGTCTCCTGGGTTTCTTCCACAGCTGTTGCATCTCTTTTGTTGCTCCCCAAAAAAACCTATACTACAGCATCTCATTAAACAGGAGTCCAGTAGGACCTTAAAGGCTAACAAAATCTATTCCTGCATATACTTTTCTGAGACAGAGCTGATTTCATCAGATGCATGAAGAGTCCTTCCAAAGCAACTAAATTTATACTCAGAGTTCAAGCAACAGAAAAGTGCATGGAAGTATAGGGAGAAGTTACAAGGAAAACAAGAGCCAGTCAAAGAGTAATCAATCCATTCAGAGTGGGTGAGAACTACTCCCAGCTGTTGATAGATAGGCAGGGTAGGATAAGTATAAAATCTAATTGTGGAAAAGTGTGGGACATGTAAAGCATATTCAGTAGGGCTGTACAGAGACTGTTTGAAAGGTACAGCTGACTTAATTAACATCTGTAGAGGGTGGGTCAAGATGAGACAGTACCAACATTGAGTGAGAAAACCTTATTCTTTATTCAAGGAATCTTGAGGAATTCTAATTCAGCACTTTCACATTGGATTTTCCCTTTGAAGTTCTTTTGAAGGAGAACTTTTAGATCAGCAGCAGCATGTCCTAGAAGATTAAAATGTTCTCCCAGCAGTTTCTGAATATTGTGATTTTTAGACATCATACTTGCAGAATCTCATCTTGGGAACTACACAGACCCCAAATCCTACCTGAGAAAACCCAGGAGAGGAGTTTATGGCTTCCATGAACTCATTGATTCTACTTTTTGAAGATTATTTAGCTTTCTTATGATGAAAGCCCAAGAAATGAAGGAAAGGCAGGAGAACCCCTCAGCATTCAGAAATTACAGTTGTTTGAACATTACTTGGAAATGTGAGGACAGACTGTCACTTTACACATGTAGTTTACTTTTGTTTATAAGCAGCAAACCAATACAATTGCTTGAATGCATTCTCCAAAGCAATCTCACTCTGCAGTGATTAAATTTCTTGAACATTTAGGGCATTGTTGGAAAATGACTTCAGAGAATTATGATGTGATTACATTTCGACTTATTAAAATGGTTGTAACACATTGGAAATTTCCAACCAAGATGTATAGTTTTACAAAATTTAACACTTCTCAGAACAGATGCTATGTTTTTTTTAAATTGCTGTGCCAGCATTGTATGATCCCCTCTACCATATTTCAGTTTTGTTTAATGAGGAGAAATATTTCTGAGTTATTCTGTTATTAAGTCAACCAAACTCTGTAATGAAAGGTGTGAAACATCTCAGAAAACTCATTTCTAAAATTAATGTTACTTGGAAAAACACACAAAGCACTCCCCTTGTGAATTGTTAGAAAATTTGTGCTGTAATCCTGGTGGGATGTGTGAGAGGACAGTGGCATTCTTTCTAGGTAACAACATGGTAGTGAGTCTAGTGGGAGTGCAAAATTCAGTGCAGCTGTAGTGAGGATTCTTGGAATATTCTTAGTGCTCTGGGTGGATTCATTCTGTTGAGAAAGGTTAGTTTGTATTCCTCAGGAAAGAGAGAGAAACCTCTGGGGAACCCCATTAATGCATTAACAAGAGTCAAACTCATGGCTATTTATTTCTCCACAGCTCATACGCCTGATAACTCTTTCATGGGTTTTGTGTCTGAGGAGCTCAACAAGACTGAGAAGCAACTTATTAAATCCAACAAGGCAAACAACATGGCGGTGGTATATGGGAAAGAAGCCAGTATTTGGAAGGTGGGCTACTGATACACAAGCACTCTGTTGTAACAAAATAATGAGTGAAAAGGCATTAATTTTTCAATGGTGCCAAAGGCAGCTATGCATTCTCAACTCTCTGAAGGTTAAGTACATATAGTTACAATATTGCACATATTTACTTGTAAGTCATTGCACTCTGTTGGGCTTGCTTCCAGGTAAATATGTGTAAAAGGTGTCGTTTAAGCAACTAACATCCCTGTGGAGTCTTATTCAGGCCCCAGTCACACGGGTCGGATAATGTGGGGGGGAGGCGTGGCTAATTGCTCTGGTGCAATTAGAGCTGCCAAAACGTGATCCGAAGCGTCGGCGGCAAACCACGGGTCCCGTCCTCCCTGCCTGCACATTAACAAGGGGCCGGAGGAAAACGCAGCACGCCGGTGCGATCACACCGCAGGAGTCCGGAGGCAGCCCGTGGCAAACGGTTTGCCACTACATACAAAGTACTGTTTTTTCATTGCGCTTTTTCGGCGGTATGCCATGGGTTGGCCACGGGTGCGCTCCACTTGCCAGATGTTGTGGTGTGATCGTGCCCCGATAATCCACCTACCACCCGTGGCTCTCCCACAGCAAATTTCGCGTGTGACCAGGGCCTCAGTTAAAGTTTTGGAGGGTAGCCATGTTGGTCTGCAGTAGGAAAGCTAGACTTGAGTCCAGAAGCACCTTCAAGATCAACAAGATTTTCTGGTTTTGATGGGCTGTTCCTGTCTGATCCAGTCTTGCTGTGGCAAGGGAGGGGCATGTACATCTGACCTGGGTTCACTGTGGCCAGGAATGAGATATACCTGTCTGGTGGGCCTTACTGCACTGTGGAATGGGAAGAGATGCACCCACCTAGCCTGGCTATGGGAAATGACTATGGGCTATGTCTCACCACACCCAGCCAGGGAGGGACCCAGCCTTGCCCTGCCTGGCCCCACCCCACCTGGCTGCACAGTTTGGCTGGGCACCTCCTGCTGGGGGCTGGCAGGGTAGGCTCTGTCTCTTTCCTTTTGGGAGTCATGGCCAGGGTGGGCTAGAGCAGGGCCCCTTTTCCAGGGCTGCCCCCCCAATCTGTCCTTGCACATCACATATGCACATACTAAATCTTCAGTCCTTTCTCTAATTTATTTATTTATTTTGATTTCTAGGCCACCCTCCCCACGAATGGGCTCAGGGTAGCTAACATCAGGGCACACATGGCAGTACATTAAAAACAGGATAAAAACAAATAGTTACCAAATTTACAAAATAAAATGCTCCAAGATGGTCCAAGATAGCAGTCTTCCATTTAGTAGATGGTATCAGGAGGATATTTAAACCGGTCTCAGTTCAGTGGCCTCCATGTGCCATAGTGCATAGTTCAAGGTATTATAAGGTGTATGTTCCCACTCTCTATTTTTTCTCCCTCAGGGCTTTTTATTTAGACTAAAAAGGAATGTGAACATTGGCAAGCTCTAACAGGTCACCTCTCCCCTACTCTTCCTTTATCTCTGTTGGATTATTCTTTGCAATATATAATAATGGGTCCAATATACTTATAGCCCCACAAACGTGAATGGCCTTAAAAAAGATGTTTCAGTTGAAGCAAAATGTATCCCCAATCTGAAACCTAATAACAGATTGATACTGTGCTTGGTTTCATGACTGATGTCAATAGACTTTTCCTGTGGATTAGGGTTGCTAGGTTACAGCTCCATGCCCAAAGAGAATTTGCGACTTGTATGTATTGAATCCTAGCTCCCACACACACACACGTCTCATAGCAAAGCACTTTTAAAACTGAGCAGGCTTACAAAAAAAAAAGACTAGATATGGCATGGGGGTCTCTTATTCAGTGCAAAACACCAAAAGTCCTACATAGCTTCTTAGTGTATCTAGGTAGGTCTTTGAATCCTATCCAATACAATGTGTTTACGCAGACTTTTGTGCTTTAAAGTGCTGTAAGAGAGAGGAAAGCTTCCACAAATGACAATAGACACTCATGCTTTTACTTAGTGCTTCAGAGCACTTGTCCTTCAAGCTAAAGGGCAGGCTGGGATGACTAGGCCCCTGAAGGTGTCCCTTGAAGAACCCAAGTAATCATACTACACATAATGCGCTTTATCATAGACGATTATGTTGCGATTTAAAGAGGACTTTTTTCAAAAAGCACTTACGAATACTTACCATCTATGGTACTTTAATTGTCAAGGCATTATCAGTCAGTGCTTCCAAAATAATGATAATGTTCATGTGAGCTTCTAGTCATCTATATATATAAAACTTTATATCAGTCCTACTTCTGATCTTGACAAAAGGACCATATCGTCTGCATAAAGCAGAATGGGAATTTCCTTGCCAGCCAGTATTGGAGCATGATGTGCTGTTTCGTTGATATATGGGATCATGTCATTAATATAAAGATTAACAGGCATCCTTGCTTAACACCCTTTAACAGGGGAATAGTGTTGGTAAGCTGGCCCTCCAACTCACAATGAATTTGAGCGGTAGGACTCTCATATAGTTTGGAGATCAACCAAAGCAACCTTTTATCAACTGAGGTTTTTGCTAGTTTCAGCCAGAGCCAAGAACTAGGAACTGAGTCAAAGACAGCTTTCAGATCCATGAAGGCAACATATAAGTGGCCTCCAGTGTAAGATAAATATTTGTCAGCCAAATGACTCAATACAAGACAGTGGACCATGGTTGAGACACCCTTTCTAAATCCAGCTTGCTCGGGATATAAAATACCTTCTGCTTCTATCCACTTTGATAATTTTTAAAGTAGAGAACCAGCATAGAGTTTATCAATTGATGAAAGCAAACTGATAGGACGATAGTTTGCGGGGTCATTTGTAGAACCTTTTTTATATATTGGGACTATTATGGCATGCCTCCAAGATTCAGGGACAAAACCCGTGATATTAATTGGAGTAAAGAGGGGGGCCAAAAGATTACTCCACCAAGGTCCATTGGTTTTTAATAGATCTACCAATATTAAGTCAGGGCCTGGGGCTTTTCCAGAGCGCCTTTGTTCAATTAGACAGCTGACTGTTTCTGGAAGTACTGGAGGCCAGGGGTAAGTTTGAGGTGGTTGTACCTGATATCTCACAGGATCAAAACTAAAAGGTAAAGCAAAAATATCAGTAAAATGTTGTTCCCAAACTGATGAAGGAATACTTAAGGAAACATTTAATGTCCCCCGGGTACCTCTATTAACCATATTCAAGAAAAGTTGTGGCTCATTATTCTCTATAGCCCTAATAAGGGTATTCCACTCTTCAGTAAGGGCAAGCCATTTTTTGTATTTTACCAGAGCCTTAAACCTTTTTTTCAGGTCCATGAACTCTGTCAGATGGCTTAGCGAGTTGGTGCATTTAAATAATTGAAGGTTAGATCATATTCTTCTGATATATCTTCTACCCTCCCCATCAAGCCAAATATTTTTCTGTTAAATTCTGCAAAGTCTTAAAGGTTTTAAGCAAACTGGTTTTAAGCAAAAAGGTTTTAAGCAAACCTCCTACACCTAACAGGCGGTTGTCTGTCAGATGCAGCAGCGGTTGCAAGGTGCTTCAAGTAATGAGGGAGTCCATCCCAGCAGTAATGCCTTAGTGATCCTGCCAGCCCTGCCTCCACAGTGGCTTCTACTACTCCTCCCTACCATGACGTCAACCCCCCCACTAAGAGATTTCTGAGAAACATGAAACCTAAGGGAGTAAAAAAGGGGCAAAATGGGTTCCCCCAATTGTTTTCCATGTGCCTGGCAGGCTGCTGCCCCCCCCCCCCCCCCACTGGTCAACTGTGGAGTTCAGAGTTCTGAGGTAAAACCTGCCTACTTGCACCCACCTCCCTCTTATTGCTCAGCTGTGGATCTCAATGTTCTGAGGTAAAAACACAGTTAAAAGAGACTGCAGACAGTTGAGGACAGTTACAGTAACCAGCTATTCAAGACTCCTGAATAGACATTTTTCAAAAAAGCCAGCTTGGCAATTGAGTTAATGAATGTTTATGGGGAGATAGTAAAGGACATTTCTAGGAGCCATTTCGATGCATGCCTCCTTCATGAACCTGAAGAAATGTCCACCGCATCACCACTCCCTCACGCCAACTCCCCTCACACCTCTTACTGCCCCCAAGAAAGCTCCTGACAAAATCGTACCAGATACATTAACGCTACAAGGAGGAGGCAACTTAGAAATCTGGCAAAGACATTTGCACATTGTACTCCTGCAGTGCACTGAGCTGCACAGGCCAAGTACCAGCAAGATCACCCTGACGTGCTCAGAACAGCAAGTCTCCATATGAGCAAAACAATCCAGGAACACAAGTAGAGAGGCCATCACTTTCGTGGAAGGTAGCAGGAGTTAACTTAACAGACAACGGCTTCTTAAATGGACAGTTCTATGTGGCCTGCTCCAGAGTGAGCTCATCAAGCAGCCTGGTGATCCTAGCACCTGAGGGCAGAACCACCAATGTGGTTTAGAGAGAGGTCCTTCAGTAGAGGGGGAAAAAAAGAACGTATGTCTCACTTCATTTCTTAAACTACAATAATCTCCATTAGAATTCCTACAACAAATATTACATTTCAAACTTTACATCATCAGTATTATAACTGGATTTACAGAACTTAAATATCGTAGCGAAGCACGGGTATCAGGCTAGTAACATATATTTTACCAGCCTAGAGCATTCTCAGAGCATTTTAGTCAGTCATGATTAATACACAGGAATTGTGCATTTTGATGGGATTTCCAGTTGTAGGTACAGTGAATGGTAAATCTTTTTAAACCATGTATATTTATAGTTTATTATAAAAGAAACAGCCATGCTTCACTGTTTGTCATTTTAATTCTCCAACTTTGGATATCTATTTCCTTTGACAAAACTTAATTCCACTTCATTATTATATGATGAAAGGTTATGATAAATTAATTCCACTTGCATTATTATATGATGAAAAGTTAGGATAAGCCAGCCAGTTTGGTGTAGTGGTTAAGAGCAGTGGACTCTAATCTGAAGAACTGGGTTTGATACCCCACTCCTCCACATGCAGCCATCTGGGTGACCTTGGATCAGTCCCAGTTCTCTCAGAGTTGTTCTCAAAAGAGCAGTCCTCAAAAGAGCTCTCTCAGCCCCACTTAACTCACAAGGTGTCTGTTGTGGGGAGAAGAAGGAGATTGTAAGCAGCTCTGAAACGCCGAATGAAGGGCGGGGTATAAATCCAACTCTTTGTCTTCTTATTATAGAAACTTTCACATTGCCATTTGTTACTCAAAAATGCCATTTTTTTATTACTAGTACTAGAGAACCAATGCCATGCCACAATGGGTTACACATTGAAATCAGATATACAAATGTCATACATCCAAAAGTCAACTACAGACATATCACATATGCAAATACAGGTTGTTGTGTTTTTTTTAAAAAAAATTATCATAAACTCCATGTAGTTATTTTTAAATATACCCAATTTTCCCTATCTTAAACATATCCTTCACCTATGAGCAATTGTCTCTACTTTTCTGTGAGCTTTTGATCTCACTGTTAAAATACATAATTTTAATTACATAATACCTCACAAAGCATTTACTGGCAGATGGAAGGTCACCTGTAAACTAACAGTGATCAGATTCCTTGTAGATAACGAGAGCCCAGCATCTTATCAGATATGGGGGGTGGGGGAGAAGTATCTGAAACAGCGACAGCCTTTGGGGTGTGAAATTAACCTTATAGAAGTCAATTTCCTCATTGAACCCGCTAGGTGCCAGGGACAGATGAAGAGCTTTCCATGCTCAAAACATGTTGGAACCATTTGTTTACATGGAATGAAGAATTTGATTGAGAGGGTTGGTTTGTGAGTTGGTACAGCCCTCTCTGTTTGTTTCTTCTTTGTTTGTGTGTGGTCTGCAGCAACGTTGAACAGGCTAGGCCCAAAAGCACAGCTGCTTCTGGCACACTGTGTAGTCTGATATTTCTTTGACTTGTCTCACCCTGTGACATGCCAAAGACCTACTTGCATATGTAGCAAAACCTAATCCAGTTCAGAGATGGTTTCAGGTTTTGCATTAAGACCTCTGATGTTTTTGGACATCCCCACCCTAGTGAATTCATAGGACCTTTAGAATTTTGCAAGTAAGATGTAGACACCACACCAAAATTGCTTCAATGGGGCTAAGTCCAATCACAAAATGTTGGGAGAGTTACTAAACCAAGCATCCTCCTAACGGGTGCCCCCACAGGAACAAAAGGGATGCCTCTTGGGTTCTTCTGAAGCACCTTCTGCTTCAGTGAAATGGAGGAAAGCCAAGACTGACTTTTTGATTTAGGAAAGAAGCAAGTGGGTGCCAGGAAATACTTCAGTGGGTGCTATGAAGCTTACACACAGCATGATGGGGAGCACTACATTGATGGTTTGGGCCTGTGTACCATATCATACCGCTTATGCTTCTACAGCATGAAACATAGCAATCATTCTGGGCTTCATTTCAGAGCTTTAAGTAGCCATTCTACAACCCAAGCCAGAGACCTCTGTGAAGAAGGGGGAGGAGGAGACTGGATTTATATCCCACCCTTCACTATCTGAAGGAGTCTTAGAGTGGCTTACAATCTCTTTTCCCTTCCCCTCCCCACAACAGACACCCTGTGAGGTAGGTGGGGCTGGGAGAGCTCTTTTGAGAACTGCTCCTGAGAGAACAGCTCTGAAAGATCTTGTAACTTTACCCAAGGTCACACCAGCAGCTGCATGTGGAGGAGTGGGGAATCAAACCTGGTTCTCCCAGATTAGAGTCCATGTTCCTAACCACTACACCAAACTGGCTCATGAAGTCCAGACATGGAAATGCTGGTCCACCATCAACTTTCCATAGGCAAACTGTGAAGTTCCTCCCTCCCCCTTCCATCACACTGCTTAACCAGTCTGATTCACAGTCATCCATTTGATAAGTCAATCCAATAATTGAAGGACAATGTCAGGCTCACATGCTTTAGTGGCTTTATCTGTCAACCGCAATCTGTTCCCTCCGGGGCAGAGCACTAAAGGGAACCAAGCTAAAAGGAGCTGCAGGAACAGCCCCATAACCCCAACTTGCCCAAGCAGGCAGTTGCCTTGGGACCATTCCACCCACCTCCAATGGCTAGGTCCCTGCAATAGGAGGAGGCAGTGACGGGTGCAGACCCAACTGTGCTGCTTGTTTGGGTACTAGATGCTGCCATGCCACTAAAGGAGCCCATGATCCCCAAGGCCAGGCAGTTCCCCCAGGAGAATTGTCAGACTTACCAGTCCCCTACATGGCCGCAACAGCCATGCCAATTGGTATGGCCTGCGAAGCAGACCCCCCTGGCCCAAAGATCCCTCCTATGCAGCGGCTCCCTGCTGAAGCCCCACATCCTCAGCCCCCACCGAAAGAGTTGAAGTGGATGACCCCTCTAAAGCTGAAAGATGAGCCAACGCCGCTTGATTAAATTGTGAAGATCGAGCCCGATGGACAGACCATGGACTTTGGACCCTCCCCGGAGAGACCATAACCCCACGTGTATTTTCTAACACCTCCAAACGCTCCAAAATCAAACAGCGTTCTTGATCCTCATCATCAGACAAGGAGTGAGTTTCAGGAACTGGTCTTGATGCAGCCTTGGCTGCCTGTTGAGAGTCCTTGGCGGGACCCTTTCCCTTTCCCAAAGCCATCGCAGCCTAAAGAAAAAAATGCATGGCAAAATGGCACCCCCGCATGTGGCTGCATGACCACACCACAAAACCATCCACCAAAAACTGCCAACTGAAATCCAGCCCAAGACTAACCAAATCAAATGACAGTAAGCCCAAATAGATTGGGTGGGGGGATCCAAAGGGAAAGTGTGTGTGTGTGTGTGTGTGTGTGTGTGTGTGTGTGTGTGTGTGTGAACGGGGGGGAAATGTGAAAACAGTCCCCAAAATCAAGGGAACAAAGTCTGTCAAAGAAGACTATGCACTTGACCCTAGTTCCAGCACTGAACTAACTCCCTTGTAACCCTGAAACCCCCACAAGCAGACTACATCCAACACCGATTGCAAACAAACTGTCCAATGAGGGGAAATGTTGCACTAATAAGCACCAAGTTCTTCCCCTCACCAAATACTCGTATGGGTGGGAATCGTCCAGAACAAGTCTCCCTCTTTCCAAGCATGCAAAGTAGGCCCTCCATCCTTATGCAGCTCATTGGGCCACCGTCTGTTAGGGCTGTATTATGTGTCGAAATTTTCTGAATTATCTGACATGATTACCTTTGTGAAAACTTCACCAAAACATCCTGCTTTGTTTAGACACTTTCAGATGTCAGAGAACATAAATCGGAGACAATTTTGCCCCACTGGGTGGACTGTTAGAGCAAATTCCTTACAGTCAGTGGCTTCAAATTATAGGGAGTTGATTCAGTTCTTTGAGAATGTATCTTCTGTGGAGAGAAGAGATTCTGGGGCAAAAGCAGATGGATATGCACAAAGGCTGTTGAGATTTGCTTCTTACTTCATGCTACAGTTATTGCTGCTTGTGTTTGGTCATTTGGACACATTAAACACAGCTCTTAAAAAAATTAATCTACAGTTCCATCAAGCAGAACTTCTTGCTTCTGCAAAGGAGAGTACAAAACAACAGTGGAATAACTTTGAACAGTTCTGGTCACAGACAGTCATGACAGCAGATGACTTAGATTTAGAGAGTCCTACTGTTCCTAGATGCAGAAAGCCTGCACGGTGTGTTGATGCTGGGTGTGATCCTCACCAGTTCCAATCTCGTAAGGATTTAGACAGGAAAATATTTTATGAAATCATTGATAATATCTACAGCAGTTTACACAGTCGCTTGCCTTCAGATGTGCCCCAACACATGAGCAAAATTGAAAAGTTTGCCATAGGGGAGGATGATAGTATACACATTCTAAACTTTTACAAAACCGACTTGGATGCTGCCCAACTATAGCTTCATCAGGATATGTTTTTGGATATTGCAAGGGAGTCGAAAGTTAAACTTTAGCTCTTCATGATGTGATTGATCTGTTCAGTAGAGAACAAGGAAAATGTCTCCATCAGCCATATATGTTTTCTCCGGCACCTCAGAAAGGTCATTCTCATACTTTCATAGAATAAATACCTTTCTATGGTCAATCATGAGACAGGCAAGGCTCTATCGCATGGCTCTTCTTCATGGACATAAACAGACCTCTCAGGAAATTGATCTTAGTGTTATAGCTAATGAGTTCGTTCAAAGAACATCAATTAGAACAAACACATTCAGTGTCATTTAAGTACAGGGTTTTAAAAATTATGTCTTAACAAGTGGGTTGTACTTAGATAAGGCAATCTGTATAGGTTTGCCACTAATCATACCAACACATGCCAACTACCGGGGTTGGGGGGGTGAAGGGAAATTGGAAAGGATAGATGGGATATGGCAGGAGAGGATGCTTGTGGGAGCATGAGAAGGGGTAATAGGAGATTAGGAGAATATTTGATTTCATTGTAATCTAAAAATGTTAATAAAGAAATTGTTTGCATTGTTAATTAAAAGTTAAAGCTGTATTTCAGCTGTCTGAAGATCCTTTGTTGAAACCAAATATGTTTTACAAGTTGGACCTAAAGAGAAGAAAACTATGCACAGGAATGCAGTTATTTCCCATAAACTTAATTATGTGGTTTCATTAATAATTTGTCTTGAATTTCTGTGTTTTTAAGGTGGAGTTTTTAAGTAGTGTGCTAAGAAAGCAAGGTATATAAAATCTTAGGTGGCATAGTTGTGCATTTCCTTTGGGGTCATGGGTATGAGCACTGGTCTGAATTGCCCCAAAATGTGTTTGTAGTCACTTATAGGATATGAGTTTGAAGTGAGGAGAAGACGATTGCTACTACTCTGAACTTGCTCAGAAACTGAGTGCACAGCAACTGATTTGTATTCTGCCCTGGCTCAGATACTTCAACCATGCATTTACCAAATGAAAGCATCTGTGATGCCATAATTTAGTAAATTTCAGTACTAAGTCACCCTTATGAATAAGGCAGAAACAAGACTCCTATACACTGAACACCCAAGAAAACTTTTAAAAATGTTCTCTTACAGGCTTTTCTGTGTTGCCTTTCTTAGTGTCAAATCTGAGGACATTAGTTTGTCCTATGCACGTGGTATGTATGTTTGCAGATCTTAAAGTGACTATGTTAAAAGCGAATTTCAAAAACAGGACACAGTAGGAGATCGCTGAGATATCACTGTAACCAATGGCCAATTCCCACCTTTTCCTAGTATTACGTATTGGGATTGAATCATCCCTGATTGAATCACCCTAGAGATTGGCTGATTGAATCACCCTGATTGATTCACCCTCCTGCTACTTTCAGAAAGAGAAGATGGTTGTGAAAGATGGAGAGGTGAGTGCTGGTGATGTATCTAACACATCCAGCATTGGCCGTAACAGAAAAAGAACAAACAGGGAAAATGATACATTCTGAAAAGTAAGCAGTGACAGAGCTTTCATCATAACAACCATAAAACAATTCATGGTATAGGATTTAGCAAAGGCTGATTCTGTTCTTTAGAAGATGCTTTTATCTAGCTGAAGGCTTCTCAGAATAAGCTAACATCCACATAATTTGGTCAATAGCAATCTTGTTCTGAGAGACAGGGTTTCCTGTGAGTGTAGGGTTTCCTGTAAGTGTAGGTCTATGTTATAGGGGAAAGTAGCATAATATGTATTTATGTACAGCTTCTTTTCAGTGCTTCACATATATTTTCACAGTGCTCCTTGCAACATCCGTGTAAAGGAATGCCAGTGTTATTACCTTAGTGTTAAAAATAGGCTGCTCAGACTGAATAGGCTGAATCTGCATCTGCTGTGTAAAGCTGTTTCGGTCTGCTGTGGCACTGTTGTATATGGTTCCCCTTTGCATTGCATTTTGGCTCAGGATAAAAGCCAGCTGTCTGCATCAGACTTCACCATGGCAACCGTGGGGGCGTGGGAGGGAGAGCGTGTGAGGGGGGAGGCCTCCTGGGGCACTGGCAGGGCACTGTGCTGTGAGGAGGAAACAGCACCCATGACCCTCCGCAGAAAGTATAGGGGGGTGACCTGGTGGTGGGGGAAGTGTAGGGGGGCCAGAGGGGGGCTGGAAAGTGAATGAGCTGGGTAAAAAACATGAAACACCCAGTGGTTGCCAGGCAGGGGATTTTGGGGACTGCCCCATGGTTCAGGGGTCGGTGTGCTTCTAGCCCACCAACAGAAAAATATGATCACAGAAGAATGTTCCCTGGCTGCTTTTAAGCATAGATGACTGGGGGGGGGGGGGATTAGATATATTCTTGGAGTTATGGCTCACAGTAGCTCGAACATGGGGTAGAACAATTGGACCAGCTTTAAACCAAATCCAGATAACACGGTGAGACGCCATAGTGACCTCGGAGTTACCACTAGAGGGCAATAAAATTATGTAGACAGGCAATGCTGAGATGAAACAATAGGAATACGGATGCGAGATAAGATGCAGACAGAAGTTTGTGAAATGATGTGGGATTGTCAGCACAGCAGCCAGAAAGACCAATACAGATTGGACCATAGTGGCTTGCTTAACACTGACCTGTGAGTCTGTAGCTGGCCAGTGTGCTGGCCAGTCTCCCACAGTCTGTACCAGGAGCCTGTAATTACATGTTAGCTTCTAATCTTGGGTCAGGGAAAGTTAACATTTGAATGAACTGTAAGAGCATGCAAGTTTTCTCCTTTCAGAATCTGAACCAGTGAACCCCCTTTTTTCTTTGTTTTCCCAGGGCAAAGAGAAATTTCTTGCTATCCTTAACAAGTACATGGAGATCCATGGCACTGTTTATTATGAAACACAGCGTCCACATGAAGTCCCATCTTTTGTAAAGAATCATGGTCTTCTGCCACAACACGAGTTCCAGCAACTGCTTAGGAAAGCCAAGGTATTTGTTTATCATAGGCAAAAAGATCTTTGTTTCAAAACAGGTAGATAGGAAGGATTTGTTGGGGTGTTGCCATGAGAACCATTTGTGCAGATATTCTTAATTTGGTGTGGTAGCTACTGGTGGGGAGCATGGTATAGCCTGATCTAATCAGATCTTGGAAGCTAAACAGGGTTGGTCCTTCGAAGGGAGAACACGAAGGAAGGCTCTGAAGAGTAAGGGAATGGCAAACCACTTCTGCTTCTCACTTGCCCTGAAAGTCCCTTGCTGGGGTTGCTGTAAATCAGTTGTGACTTGATGGCACTTTACACACACACACACACACAGAACTACTGGCGACTGGCTGGCTGGTTCTAACATAAAGCTTCATTTCTTGCTGTGTGAACCCATGGACCAGTTATAGTAATCAAACCAGTTACGTGATTTTTTGTTCTTCTGCTGCCAGAACTTAGAATTGGGGAGAATGAGGTGCAAATCCCCACTCAGCCATGAAGCTCACAAAGGCTATGATCACACACTAAATAATCCACTCTCAATCCACTTTCAATGCACTTTCCAACTGGCTTTTACTGTGTGAACTGGCAAAATCCAGTTGGAAAGTGCATTGAAAGTGGTGCTGACTGCCATAGTCCTAAAATTGGTGCAATGCATGTATCCCTGCTACTTTACGCTGATGACACAGTGTTGTTGTTCCACTCCAGAGTGGGACTAAGATGTCTATTGACCCATTGTGTAGCATTTTTTACTACTAATAAGCTTCAGTGAAACCACGAGAAGTCAAAAATCTTAGTCTTTTCAAAAAAGTGGAGATCTTACAATTGGGTCATCGCTGGAAAAAAGATAGAGCAAGTCAAACATCTTAAATATTTAGGTATTTATTTTCAATATAATGTGACTTAGTCTACCCAACATAAGTATGTAATGAAATCAGCTGACATTAGTGCATCAGCTATGACACTTTTTTTATGGCAGAGGTAATCAATTTGTGCCAGCTGCCATAACATTTTTCAAGGCCAAAGTGACCTCACAATTATTATATGGCACCCCGCTTTGGATTGGAGCCTCTGAACATGTGTCAGCAAGCTGTCATGTTTGATCCATTGTATATAGGCTTCACCTGTCAGGACCTCTTACCCTGCATTGCTTTCTGTATTAACTCATATGTTGATAGTTGTTGCCTAGTGACCCTTGCGCATGCTCATAAACGGCAAGCTTGTTAGCGAAACGCAAAAACACTTCAAGGACAGGTGGGAGATAAGGAAGATCGCTTTTGTCTACTGCTATCTCTCAGAGCCTGGGAACTACGATGTTTTGGAATATCCAGACCGTTATGATTCCCATTACTTTGGCGCTGTTCTTCCCGGGCGGGAAAGTATCTCATTGGTATAGAGTCTGTTTGAACTTTGTTCATGTTACCTGCTTGATGTATTGTACGCCATTCTAAACAGAAACCTTGTTAGTGAAACATCCGTTAATAAAGTCATCCTCGTGACTGAGAAGTGACTGACGTTGATCAATGGTACCCTCACAACATGCTACTAAACGGATCCAATCCAAAATCCTGCGAAAAATTTTGGGTATGCCGAAATGTGATTCATATGCAGTTATCTGCTTGGAAACTGGCATGTGTCTAATCGAAACTTGTGCATGGCTTATGACTGTCAAATTCTGGCTACGCTTGCATTACAACCTCAAACCTGGGAGCTTTATCTCTCAAATGCTCTCCAAATCCAATATGTCAAACTGGTCAGCATATATTGAGGGGGAAATTAAAGCAATGGGTTTGTGTAAAGAATCACTGTCTATGCTGACTTTCACTGCTACATTTCATCAAATTAAAAACCGAATTGCTAGACACTGAATGTCAGAAGTTATTCAGTCAGGCCAACAAAACCTGCTCCCCACTGAGTTTTGAGATTCCCCGTATTACTAGGAAAATGGTCCCATATCTGTCTTCTCTGCAGGTGCCACAGCAGCGCAGAACATTTTCCCTTGCCAGATGTAATGCCATGCCTTCTGCTATTTTTGTGGCAGATTCAATAAGATAGCCTACTTAGCCAGATACTGCCCTTGTAATCAAAAATGTGTTGAGTCAATCACCCATGTTCTTCTTTATTGTCACCTGTATACAGATTTACGTTATATGCATTTACATTCTGTTCTAGTTAGGATGAGGGACTGTTCTGATGCATTTAAGGTTTATAGACTTTTGAATGATTTCTCATCTAATGTCACCGAGAACATGGCTAAGTTTCTTTACGGTGCTATAAAGGTACACCAAGGGATCTCACAGAAATAATCTTATATTTACACTAATGTGTATGTATGTGGCGGTTTTAACTTACCTTTTAAACTGTATTAACTTGTATCAATTTTTTCCATGCCAATAAAGGCTACTTAACGTGGATTATTTAGTGTGTGTGATCACAGCCTGACCCTGGTCCAGTCAATATTGCCCAACCTAACCTAATACTCCTAATAAGATGGTGATCAAAATATACAGATAGACAGATATGTAGGATTGTTGTCCGCCTTGAACTCTGAATCTAAGAATGTTTGCTTGGAAATACTTACACAGCTGATATTTTTCTATTGTCTACATTACCATTGTATGACCTGATGTATTATGTTATGGCCTATGGCTAAGACAATAAACTTATACTACTTACACTGAATTCAAGGGGATTTTCTCCCAAATGCAGCCTTGTAGTACAAGCCAGTAGATGCTTATGCTGAAATAAGTTGCATTGTGCTCAATGAGACTTACTCCCAGGTAAACGTGCAGCCTTACACTGCAGTCCTAAACAGAGTTACATCCACCTAAGCCCATTGACTTCAGTGGATTATGCCTCTCTTTAGGATTGCAGCCCAATTAATTAAATGCTTGCGGGGGGAGGGTGGGGTATAAATGGAATTAATTAATAAAATAAATAAATAAATATGCTGCTTTTCCAAAATAAACTCAAAGCAGTTACTTGGCATTCCCAAAGTGCACTGTACATTAGCCATCTGTCTTCTACTCTACTTTTTTGGGGGAGGTACTCCTGCAACTCTCTGCTCCATTAGCCTTCCCAGTGATCCAGAGGGGCCTGTTTGGTGTAGTGGTTAAGAGCACGGACTCTAATCTGGGAGCACTGGGTTTGATTCCCCACTCCTCCACATGCAGCCAGCTGGCATGATCTTGGGTCAGCTACAAGTTCTTTCAGAGCTGTACGCTCGAGCAGTCCTTGAAAGAGCTCTCTCAGGGGAGAGGAAGGAAAGGAGATTGTAAGCTGCTCTGAGACTCCAAATGAAGGGCGGGGTATAAATCCAATCTCCTCTTCTCTTCTGTCCCCATCAGTGCTTTTGTCTGGACTTTTCCAGCAAAATGAATTTTTTCCCAGTGTGTCCCTTATGCGTTACTAAGGAAGTTTCCTGCTTTCCTGTTCTGATCATTTGCTAAGCAGGCTAATAGCCCATTCCACACTTGGTAATATAGGGTTGATGAAGCCACTGTGTATGTGTGAAAATAGTATAATAGAATTAGAAGGGAACAAGTGGGGACCCGCAAGAAACTTAGAGGAGCAACTATCCCTTTCCCCCCACCTCTGCTTCTCCCCCTCTTCCCCTACTTCTCTCACACTCTTTCTTCTTCCTGCCACCCCTTTTCTTACTCTCCCTCTCTCTCCCTTCCATGCCTGTCACTTCCTTTCTGTCTGCACCTCATCACTAGTGGGGGGGGGACCTGGATTTTAAAAAGGTTGAATTCCATTTTAGTGCAGAACTGCTTGGAGGACACCACAGTGAACATGGATTAATTAATTAATTAATTAATGGAGAGTGATTTCAGCTAAGCATACCTTTATTTAGTTCAGGACAAGACAACTGACCGGCTCGCAGGCCGGTTTATATATGTTCAGAAAACCCGCCACCAAGCATACCTAAACACACCCCCTACTCCCGATAGGCTATTTACAGTAACCGGGCGACCATTGGTCTCCCGGCTGGGAAGCTAGCCCTTTTGATTGGGCCGGCTAGGATCCTCCGGATCCTTTGTCTTTCGACTGAAGCTAACATAGGAATTGTGCCTGGCCAGCCCGGGCAAGTCCGGGCATGTCAGGCTGAATACATTACAAGTTCCTCTTAGGGTTGCCAGCTCCATTCCTGGAGATTTGGGGGTGGAGCCTTGGAAGGATGAGGTTTGAGCTTGGAAGTGATCTCAGCAGAGTATATCCTATATATATATGTAGCCATGCTGTTGACGACTCACCAACTCTCCCATTGGCCACTGGGGAAGCTGCCTTGGTGTCCTATTGGCCTGTCCCACTGGCTCCTCCATTCTTACAACTCCACTTTTAATGCATTGCACCTTGAGAGTTGTAGTTCTCAGCTGGCCTTACTGCAACCATAACAAAGGGAATTAGAACTACATCTCCCAAGTTGGGAGTCCCAAGAGGCTGTTGGGCATTAACAGGGAGTCAGTTAAACTGTTTTTTAAACAATTTTTTATTTTCATAACAAATAAACATAAAATTGGGGTACAATATTTCAATCTTTCTTTTCCTCTATTAAACTACCTCATACATTAACTAAATCTATATCATTTTCCCACTTACTGTTATCATATAATATTTGCAAATATATAGGTATACAGTTTCTTTTATTTTACTAATATAGATTTTGTCTAAACATATTGTTAAATTCTTTCTTTGGATATATAAAAAGGCATAATTCTTTATTTTTTTCTGGATATTAATGTAATGGTCTTACTCCATTAACAATCTCAGAAATTCCCTCAGAAATTTCCCATCTCTTTTGTCGCTTTCCTCTTCTTCTTGATTTTCTGGTTTGTCCTCTTAAGTTTTATTTATTTATTTTTATTTATTTATTTTTGAGATTTCTATGCCGCCCTACCCAATGGCTCAGGGCAGCTAACAACAAGTTTAAAAATTAAGTGCAATAAAACACTATTACACATATAATAAAATCTGGTGCTACAAAAGCCTACATAGAAATACACAAAACACAGCTACCCACATTTAACAGCTAGTATTCTTAAAAGCGAGAGCGCCAGGAGCAGTATTTCAGAGTGCAGTCGGGCAACGTCTGCTCCCCAAGATGCGATAGATGGATAATATCGTCGCGGTGGTGGTATGGCAACGGCGACGGCTCCTACCCAAAGGCCTGGTGGAAGAGCTCCGTCTTGCAGGCCCTGCGGAACTGCATGAGGTCCCGCAGGGCCCGGATCTCCTCCGGGAGCTCATTCCACCAGTCAGGAGAGTGCAGAAATCTTCTGAGTATAAAGATCTGTACTCAGTCTTTAGAATAGTTTGTGGATCCAAGTGTTGGTTTCTTTTGTCTCTCTGAGGTGACATGTGACTCCTTATTTTGGCAATTTCATCACCGATGGTTCTTTTATAAAGTCTCTGATGAACATTTGTGGAAGTTTTGTTTCTCTTTATAGACACAAAGTACTGGGGGGGGCAAACATTTTTTTGCCCACAGACACTCACAGATCCATTCACAGATCTTTCTTACATCCAATCTCAGATATAATCTCAGCTATAATCACCTAGTACTTATGCATCTTGAGTCTAAATGGTCCTTCCTGACAACAACCTCCACCCCCCACCCTATAAGTAATGGTTGAGGAAGTCGTGTTCCTCTGTATCTGAGGAAGTGTGCTCATACACGAAAGCTTATACTTTGTTGGTTTTATACTATGAATAAAACTTTGTTGGTCTTAAAGGTGCCACTGGACTCAAACTTTGTTTTGCTACTTCAGACCAGCACGGTTACTCCACCAGAAATCCTAGCCTTATGGCAAAGTGCCCTGAATGTTACAACTTATTGCCCCTAGTTGGCCAATCAATTGAAGAGTGATTTCAGTTCTCATACAACCCTACTGGATGGAGGAATTCTACAGAGAAACTGCAGGGCCGTCTTAAATGAAAGTAATGTGTGTGTGAACAGGGGATGGGGTAAGTGAAGGCAGGTTAGAAAAAGGCTTTTTCATTTCCCTTAGATTTAACCAAGCCATACAGAAACTATTAAAAGTGAGCCTTTAGTAAAGCAAATAAATGGATATACTGAAACAGGCAAAATATTACCCCCTGCAGACAGATCGTAATGCAAGTTTTTATAGGTAGCTTTTATATTCATCCCTACATGTTGCTGCCTGGAAAGCTTTCCACTGGTTGTCATGTGGAAGCATGTTGCTAAAAATAGCCGTGAAAACCCCACATAGCCATGTGCCTCTCTGCATATCAGGAAATCCACTGGAGAGAGAACATGTGTATAGCAACATGAGAGAAGGCACCCTTAGTTTCCTGAGAATCCCAGCTTTCATATTAAAATGTGAGTCATTTTACAGGCCTCATGGTTGCAGAGATAAAGTTTGGAATGCATGACAGAAAGGTGCCAATGAAAGGACACAAGAAACCAGAATCCCCAATTCATTACTTTCAACTGCCACAATTTCTAAATCTTTATATAATAGGGTTCTTCCCCGCCCTTCTCCTGGAGGCTAATTCATGAAGGCAACAATGTCTCTGAATAAGAAAACTGTCAAATAATGCAGCCAACATATTCACATACTATAATCTGATATCTGGTGTATTCATGAAAATTATATGCAAATTGTTGATTAGTACCTGCTAATATATGCAGATCAGGAGAGGCTATCTGACTGGTGTGACAGATCGAATGTAGCTTTCTGTGCTGGAAGAAATTCTCCACTGCTGGGCTAGCAGCAAGTGAGAATGGGGTTTAAGGGCAAAGGAAAAGCTTGGTGGACCATTAACGTCTGGTGCTAGTGAACAACATTAAATTCTGTCCCCCAGAGAAAGTGGGGTGGTCAATAACCAAGGGTTGTTTCTCCAGGACACACTTACAGCACCTTCAAGTTCTGTACAGCCTAAAGCAAATAACTGAGTGGAATAGTAAGGAAGTAAGTGGTGTGAGCCTATAGTTGTGAAGGATCACTGAAATGTCTCCATTTGCTTTCTGCAGCTCTTCATTGGGTTTGGTTTCCCTTATGAAGGCCCTGCCCCTTTGGAAGCAATTGCCAATGGGTGTATTTTTCTGCAGTCCCGTTTCAACCCATCCCACAGTTCACTCAATCACGAATTCTTCAGAGGGAAGCCCACATCGAGAGAGGCAAGTCTGATTTGCAACTGTCCAACCAAGGTCTCAGAAATGGATCTGGGCCTCATTTGCTCATGTCTTCACCTGAATATTTCTAGGGTGTACAGCCGTACTCCGTCAGTCTATTTTGGGAATGAACTCTCAGTTATAAGGCTCAAATCTCTGGGTTGTCATGGAAAGTCTGAACGGACAAGGGAAACTGTTATTTCTAAGGCTCAGTTCCCCATCTATAAAAACAGTAAAAATAGCGTGCAAAACCAAGTTATTTTGAGGATGAATGAGCATCTAGCTAAATGAAGATTGCTTCATATGTTGCTTTTCTCATATACAATAATATTCAGTATTCGTATGCACTTTGAAATGTGCATAGATTTGTGAATGAAGATGGGGTACATGTCTATGTTACAGAAAACTGTTTCGGTCCTGAGATTGAGATTGAACTGGAATATTTCATCCATAACTTGGAAATGTTGTATCTGGACTGGCCCTTTTTCTCTGTGAAACAGTATTACATAGAGTTTCCTTTCTGCCCTTGCTGAAATTCAGTGTTCTGTGCTTTCTGAAAAACTTGTTTGTGGCTCCCCCTGCAGGAAATGTTTAGTAATACTCCTTTCTGCATTTTTAGGTCTCGTCCCAGCATCCCTATGCACAAGATTTCATAGGGAAACCCCACGTGTGGACAGTAGACTATAATAATTCCGATGAGTTTGAAGCTGCTATCAAAGCCATCATGAGAACCAAGGTAATTGCTTGCTAAACCTGGTGAAAAGTTCTTTGTCAGGGAAATTGAGCCTGTGTTTCTATGTTTTGCAAAACAC